>NW_023270268.1:50259574-50338719 GCF_011800145.1 Mirounga leonina
GGAAGGAAGGAAGGAAGGAAGGAAGGAAGGAAGGAAGGAAGGAAGGAAGGAAGGAAGGAGGGAAGGAGGGAAGGAAGGAAGGTGGGAAGGAGGGAAGGAAGGAAGGAAAGAAGGAAGGAAGAAATGGCTCTTAAGATTTTGGCTTGACCACTGTGGTATGTTCGCTGAGCTAGGGAAGGCCAGGGGAGGGGCGGGCTGTGAGCAGGAATGAAGAGTTCTCCTGGCACATGCTCAGCGTGAGATGACTATGTGTTACCCCAGTGGAGGTATGTAGAACTTGGTTCAATTTGCAGCTCTTTCCCATACATTTGGAGAGAAATTTAAAAGGCAAATCGTTTAAGGGAAATAACAATACATCTGTCTTGGAATTAGAATTATACCTTCATTTGCTAATGTTCAGGTCAACTGCCTCAGTTTGGGAAGCAAATGACTGGTGACAGCAGGTTGACATGAGGGGACCCTTTGGACATGGGCTTTAAATCGATCAAATCAATTACTTCTGAGTAGGACTCTCAAAGTACGCATCCAGGAATGTTGCAAACAGTTTCCCAGCGGATTCTGAAGTTAGACTGACTGGATTTAAATCCCAACTCCATCACTTGCTAATTTTATGATTGTGACAAGTTATTTAAATCTCTTGTTAGGTTTCCTGCGTGTAACATAGAGATGATACCAACCTCATAGGGTGGATTTCATCAGCAGCCTCTTTGGTCTTAATGTGGACCTTATGTGAAGGGAGATGTGAGAGCATATTTGTCTGTGGCTCCCAAATCTGGCCTGGACCTGAGCTGGATTGGCCTAAGAAGTGCTGGCCAAGGTGTTCAATATAGCACCACAGGAAGGCCTGAACCCTTCTCATAGCCTTCTCCACTTTGAAATGTGCTATGAAGACAGGGAGGCCCTGCTGGCAACTGGAGTGGGTCATCATTTAATAAGCTCCAAGGAGGGTGTGGAGTTGATCCTGTCTTAGCCTGGGGCTATGAGGACATGCCTTGAGAAAGAGATGCATGTTTGTTGTTCACAGATGCCCCCAGTGCAGTGATTCTCAAATTTAAGTGTGTATCAGAATCCCTTGGAGGGCTTGTTGAAACACAGATTGCTGGTCCCCGCTCCCAGAATTTTAAATTCGGTAGATGTTGGATGAGGCCCAAGAATTTGCATTCTAACAAGTTTCCAGGTGATGCTGATGCTCCAAGGACACTTCAAAGGAACCACTGCCCTCCTGCATCCCAGAGGCCTAGGCACAGACAGGAGTTAACCATATCTGTGGCAGTGTGAGCAATGAAAACAACATTCTCATCCTATGGAGAAAACCTACCTCTAAATACAACTTCTCTCAGCTCCAGAGAGACAATTATAATCCTGGCTTTCAACATCAGTTGGATCCAAAGCCCAGATAAGACAAAGAAAATAGAAGGGTAGAAAATTGCCCTAGAAGCACCTCCCTCTGAGCTCTAGGCCAGTCCAGGGCCTGGTTTCCCCAGCTGGGACCCCTCCATCCTCCCTGGATTGATTCTAACCATAGGGATTGGCCCAGGGAGTAGGCAGGACCTGAATAACCATAACTTCCATGTGCTCTCTAAAACAGTACCTTCCTCATGGAGATGTGTCTGGGGTCCCTTAGGGATTCCATCTGGGGCTTTCGATCATACTGCAAGATCATACTTCGAGCAGTCAAACTTGGCCCAGAGAAGAGAAAGTATTGGCTTTTCTCATAGTCCTAGCCCTCAAATACTACTTCATTTCTACTCTACAGACAACTAAGAATAAGATACCTTTGTTCTTTAATTCATTCTGAATTGTGTCACTTTTCTCCCCTCTTATTTCCTGAAGGAATCCTCCTGCAGTTTTCCCCTGATACTGGCTCATTTTGTAAGAGCCAGTATTGTTCCTCTCGGAGGTCTTCTTGATGTTTGAATGGTTCCTAAATCTCCTGTGTCATTGTGCCACAATACCCTTGACCTCTCCCACCCACCCCACCCTACCCGCCCCCCCCAAACATTTCTACTGCTGCTCTCTCTCTCTGCTTTCTGGAATTAATGGCTTTGTCAGTCAGGTCAAGCCACATTATGCTGCAATAACAGATGAACCTTCTATTTTAGTGGTTTACAACAACAAAGGTGTTTTCTGAATTATTTTCTCACTCATGTTAATAACAGATCAGCTTCTGTTCCATGGCATCTTTATTTGGGACTTGGACTGAAGGAGCAATTCCCACCTGTGACACATTGGTCATTTTATAACAGAGGGAAAAGCAATGGCAGAACCACGCAATGGCTTTTAAAGCTTCTGCTAGAAATGTCACATATCCTTTCTACTCACATTTCATTAGTCGAAGCAAGTCAGAAAGCCAAACATAATATTGGTGTGTGGGAAGTGTAATCTCTTAGCACAGCCTCTCCTACAAAATCATCCTCCCTTGTTGAGAGGGGCTGGTAAAGAGGAGCTGGACTTGTATTTATTTTTGCAAACTGATACAAATTAAACTCTAACTTAATGGGCATCTAGAAGATCCAAGTTAGTAGTGATCTGCTCCATTCTTCTCTTTTTACTTTTGCAGCCTCCCTGTTTTTATCAGCCACTCTACCCACTTTCTCCATGTCATTCAAGCCATAATCAGCTTCTTTGGACTCTATAAGCAATCTTAAACCATCTTTGATGGTTGAGAAAAGGAAAAAAAGTGAAATAGGGAGCATGAGGAAAGTAAGTTACTTTCTTTAAGAACTTTAAAACAATATACTTCCATAGATTTGAACAAAACTGGGCTCCAGGGCAAATGTTCATCTGTCCTGTTTGGCATAGATTAACGATATTACCAGTTGTTGGTGGCCATTTTTAGTCCCTGGCCAGGTTTGTTGTGATTGTGCACACATTTGGGGGTACTTTATGAACACTCTCCACTCCTTTGTGTCCAGAGAGTAGAGAGGCTGTGAGACTGTTGGAAGAGCTAGTAAGAAGACACATGTGGCTCTGATGGAAACGAAAGTGGAGGAATAAACATTCTAAATGAGGAGAAAAGGATGAGAGTTGCATGTGTGTAAGGGATGAATTGTTTCACAGAAGGAACAGTTCTGAAGGACAAAGAGAATCAGGCAGCAATTGAAGAGCTGGGCTTTTGCAATCAAGGGTAATCAGCAAGAGATGAGGCAACGTGATTAACAAAATGGAAAGCATGGCCCACGGGGTTAGAGGATCACAATCAACACAGATGTCCTTTAGCCCATGTTAATTCAGGAGAAGGCCAAGAGTTTGTTTGAGAACTTAAAGGCTCAAATATGTTTGTGGTAGACCAAGGCCAAGCCTGCCTGCAAACTAAGTGGAAAACTCCTACACCCTGCCGCCCAGGTGTAGATAAGGGGAGACTGCCCCAGGCTGGGCACCACAACCATTTCAAGGTCTGGTATCTGGACAGTAGCCTGAAGGAAGCAGCCTGCTGAAGAACTACATTTTGGCCTTATATGGTAGCATAAATTGTTTCTGGTTGCTGATGTGGTGGGAGGTATGAAAGATAGTGAGCCCGTGCTTCTGGGCTCCCCTGACCTCCCAGACATCTCACTCTCTTCAGGCTGCCAAGACCACCAAATTTATGTGTCTCTGTGAAGAATAAAGGAGGCAAGGGGCAGCCTCATCTGCCTTACCTCATGTCTATCCCTTGCAATGCTTAGATGCTGCTCTGGAAATAAATCAAAGTGCAGCATCTTTGAACTGAACTCAAAATGTCATTCTTGCCCATTCTCTCACCTAGACCAGACTCCATGCTCTGACTCTCATGGAGTAGAAGTGCATTCGGGGAAAGCTTTTGTTAAAAGCCACAAGTGGTCCATTAGTTCAAGGCCTAGCCCCATCTGCACTGTCAAATGAGTGGTAAATTCAGATGCTTTATCTGCTGAGGTCAAGAGATTACTGCCTCAAGAGATTTTCAGTGATCTCTTTTGGTGGAGAAAGTGCCGGACAGTACTTATGTGTCATTAGAGGGGACAAGTGCATCTGACTTAAAAGTTTTGAGAAACATCTAACTCCTATTAGATAGAAATGTGTTCATTATTATAAGCTTAATATCCTCTTAGTCACATCAGACAGTGGCACTGGGGTGCAAATGTCACCTGCTTAGCCTCTCCCTTTCCCTCTGAAAGTCTTTACAAATCCAAGGGCTCCTTACAACACGGTATGAACAGCACTTGCCCTAGCTTAGGCAATCTTAGTAAGTTATAGGCCAAACTAGGACACTTTTGAGCATGAAACGGAGTACAATTGGTAATTATGCTAGACAACAGACATAACCTGGGGCCATCCTAGGAAAACTGAGAGTCTAGTCACCCTATAGATATCCTAATCCTAGTGTTTGCCTGCCAAGGCTCCTTCCAAAGGGATCCTGTTCTGTCCCCAGCCTGGACTGGAGAGGCAGCCCCCAGGCTCTCCAGGCTGATCCTGAACCACCAGCCTGTATTCTCATTGAGCATGTGATCCAAGGCTGGTAAATAACCCGAGGCTAGTGACTTCAGGAGGCCTCGAGGACGCTTGGCTAGACAGGACGAACCTGGTCAAGCAGATTCCATCATGAATTGGAAATCCAGACCAAAAGAAGCCAGGCTGTAATGATTCTATTGTTTCTGCCTCCACACCGTTCACATGTTGAATTCACACTGCCATTGTCAATAAGGAACACCTGTCATTGCACTACAATTCTCAACTGCTAGGGAGTGGGGAGGGCAGTAATATAGAAAATCTCCAGCAATGTCTGCTAAAACTGCAAATGTACACACCCTTGACCAAGTAATCCTAAGTCTATGAATTTATCAGACAGATATGCTTGCACACTTGCAAAATGCTCTATTTAGAGGCTATTCATTGCAGTAATGTTTTACTAGCAAAAGACTGGCCCCCTAAAATCACTCAATGTTGATCAACAGGGAACTCATTTGTAAGTTACATACATCCATAAAATGTAAAATATGAATGTACTAAATGGAATGACCTTCAATATATAAGTGAAAAAAAAGCAAAGTACCAAAGAGTGTAAACAGTATGGTACAATTTGTGTAAAAGGTGGGCGAAGGGAATGTTCGTATGAGTGTGTGTTTTTACTTTTGTATGCATAAAATAATAAAGATAATAAAGACTGCCTCCAGGGAGAGAAATTGGATGGTTGGGGAGTGAATTGGAGCATTTTCACTATACACTCTTTTATACTTGTTGAATTTTGAACCAAGCGAGTTTATGACCTATTTTGAAAATTAGTAAATAAAATTAAAGATCTAGGATATATGACAGCTTTTAGGTAGGAGCTTAGAAATATTAACTCTATGGGCGCCTGGGTGGCTCAGTTGGTTAAGCGACTGCCTTCGGCTCAGGTCATGATCCTGGAGTCCCGGGATCGAGTCCCGCATCGGGCTCCCTGCTCAGCGGGGGGTCTGCTTCTCCCTCTGCCCTCTTCCCTCTCGTGCTCTCTGTCTCTCATTCTCTCTCTCTCAAATAAATAAATAAAATCTTAAAAAAAAAAAGGAAATATTAACTCTATCTTTGCCCATGGGGTGCACTCAGGAGCGTTGGGATCTGGGGACTGGCAGTTTTAGGATTGGGTGGCAAAGTCCTGATTATTCAGCAAACATGTGGTAGGCACCATAGGAATTACAGACATTAATATATATACATATATACACCTATATATGTATATATATACAAATATATATATAAATGTATATTTATACATACAAATGTATTTATACATACATGTATACATACAATGTGTATATATATGTATATATATTAAGTATATATAAATGTATATATAATATATATACATTAATATATACAACTATAAAATGATTTATAGTTGCATAAAATGTGAATATACTTAACATTACTGAACTGTGCACTTAAAAATGGTTAAGATGGTAAATTATATGTTATGTGTTTTTTTACCACAATTAAAAAAATAAGGAAATAATAAATAAGAACAAAACAAAATTAAAAAAAAATTAGTCTACTTAGAGCCTGAATATAATCCAATATTTTACCCATAGTTGATGCTCAACAAATGTTTAATAAATAGAATTGGCAGAAGAGAGAATAAAAGTAACAAATTAAAACAAAATGGAGTGAGGGGTGCCTGGCTGGCTCAGTCTGTAAAGCAAGAGACTCTTGATTTGAGGGCTGTAAGTTCAAGCCCCACGCTGGGTGTAGAGATTACTTAAAAAAATAAAACCTTAAAAAAAAAAAACCAAAAAACCAGGGGCACATGGGTGGCTCAGTTGGTTAAGTGGTGGGTCATGAACTCAGGGTCATGGGATGGAGCCTCTGTCAGCCTCCCCATGCAGCTGGGAGTCTGCTTGGGATTCTCTCTCTCTCCCTCTGCCCCCTCCCCACTCGTGCAGGTTGCAGGCGCACACTCTCTCTCTCTGTGAAATAAATAAATATATCTTAAAAAAAAAAAAAAGATTCTCTCTCTCTCTCTCTCCCTCTGCCCCATCACCCCCATTAATTCTGATGGAGAGGGTCAGGGTTATATGCATTGTGATGCAAAGGAACAAAATGAAGGCTTTTGGATCCTACAGTCCTGGGATCCATTCCAGGCTTGACTCTTTTTCTGGCCAATTGACTTAGTTCCTAGTTGCCTCCTTCTATAAAGGATTGATAATATTCCCCTTTCGGGACTACACCCCACTGTAAATGAGGCACCTCAAATAAAGCACCTACTGAGATACAGGGAACATAGGATATGCTTTACACATGTTGGTCCTCCAGTGAGATTCCATGAGAGCCTTGAAGATGAGTAGAAATTTGATGGTCTGAAAAAAGTCTAAGGAAAAGGTATTTTAGCTCAAAGGACTATTACAGTTGGGTGAGTCAAGCAAGAGAAGCCTTGGGATTTTCATGAAAACTATTCAGGGGACTTAAGTAACTTTTTTTTTTTTTTGAAGATTTATTTATTTATTTGAGAGAGAGAGGTGGGGGGAAGGGGAGAGAGAGAATCTCAAGCAGACTCTCTTCTGAGCTCGGAACTGTTGTGGGGCTTGATGCGGGGCTGGATCCCATAACCTTGAGATCATGACCTGAGCTGAAATCAAGAGTCAGATGCTTAACTGACTACACCACCCCGGCACCCCTTAAGAAACTCTTGAATGTGACTAAATGCCAGTACAAAGACCTAGGTCTCCTCTTTCCTTTTTCTTTTTGTTTCCGCTCATTTTCTTCTTTTGACTTCTTTTTGTTTTTCTTTAATCCCTCTCCTTTTGTTCCTCTTCCTTTCCCCCCTTCTTTTTCTTTTTTTCTTTTTTTATGTCAGAAGATAGATTGTATTCTGAAAACCATCATTATTTATAAATCCAGGTAGTCTTAGGAATATTACAAAACTTCTCTGAAACAGCATAGTTTCATAGAGCGAAGACCTGGAAGGAGCATAATTTCAAATTTAAATCAGGAAGAACAGCTATTTGCCCCACTGAGACATTATTAACAAAGGAATAATGATAACGCCTACTGTGTATTGAGGGCCTATTAGGTACTTCACATACAGTATCATGATTTTTCACGACTGTAAGGCATATACCAGCCCCATTTTACCGATGAGAAAATCAAATAAATCCTAGGTTTAGTGGAACTAGGATTTAAACCCACATCTCAGTTCAAAGACTGTGGTCTTTTCTGTATACTGTCCTCCCTCTCCAAACTTCTTGATTTTCTCTGGTCTCCCATCTCTAGCCTTGTACTAATGCTTATAGTCTTCAGTTCTGGAAGCAGTAGTCATGTTTAATAGAGAAGAGTAATTAGAGAGGTCATCTATATTAACAAGAAACATGACAATAGTATTCCTAGCTCTTTGTTGGTTCTGAGAGTGGAATTTTATTTAATAGATGCCAAAGTTATTAATAGCTTATTAAAGTACATGAAAGACTCAGGAATGCCTTTGATTCCAAACCAGATTCTCAGAATGATTAATACTGAATCAATGAATCCCTCTCCCTAAATTTTTCTGTTTTTAATGCTTGAGGTCATATAGTTGACCTCTTTCTGTTATTCCTTTTGCTTCAGCCTACTTATGCAGTGAACAGAATTATCACCATACAGAAAAACATGGAGAATCTGTTCTGCACACTCAGGAGAAAAATGTATCATTTTGAGAATTTAACAACTATTATGGATATTTTATTCATTTATTCTCTTAGTTACTTATAGAGCAATTGTCAAGAAGCCTGTATGCTTTTAGGCTGGTGCCTGCTTTAAATGCCAGTATGTATTCTTTCATCTTTCAAGTGTGATTTGTAAGGTTCAACAGTTTTTTTTAACTGAACTGCGAATGTGTCTGAATACAACCAAAATTGGAACAACTTCTTGGAGACTTTCTTTGCTTATAAGAGAAATGGTTCAAGTAAGATAGTGTACAATTGCCTAATTTCTGTTCTAATTTTCATGAAATGCTTCTTTCTGGCCTGTGATGTTTTACCTTTACCATTGGTGTCTACACACACACGCTAACACATGGTCATACAGACACAATACACACAGACAACACCTACTTCTTTGCACATTTCTTTTTTTTTTTTTTTTGAGGTTATTTATTTATTTATTTGACAGGGAGAGAGACACAGCGAGAGAGGGAACACAAGCAGGGGGAGTGGGAGAGGGAGAAGCAGGCTTCTCCCGATGCAGGGAGCCCGATGCGGGGCTCGATCCCAGGACCCTGGGATCACGTCCTGAGCCGAAGGCAGATGCTTAACGACTGAGCCACCCAGGCACCCCCTTCTAAATTTTTCCCCTGGAGGAAGGTAAGACTTAAATGTTGAAAGAGGAGGAAATTCAACAGGCTCTTTGCTAGAATTACAGAATATTTTTTGTCGAAATGACTTTAGAGAATGTTTATCCAAAGTTTTCATTTACAGATAAGGAAAATGAGACCCAGGGAGGCAAAGTTACATACCCAAGGTCACACAGCTGGATGGTCAGAGAGACAGGGTTGGAATCCATTTTTTTCTGACTTTCAGGTTGAGATAGGGTAGACTGATCAGAGGCGGAGCAAGCCTTAAAACAATTTATGGAAAAGGTGCCACTTTGAAACAATGTTCCCCTTGTTCCTGGCTACCTTCCCATCTCCCTCCTCAGTTTCTTTATCAGAACTTTTGGTTGAAACTGACAGCCCAGACTCTTCCATGCCTTTTACCTGCCTTCAGCCTCTCTATCATCCTCCCCAACTTGACCCCCACTTCTCACATGTGCTCTGCTTCTTCCTAGTGGAAAGGTGTTTTATAAACCTGCTCAGAATTTATAGGAATGTCCCTGAGAGAGGTATTGCCTAATGCCAAAGATGAATGGTAACAATGTAGACAGCAATTTTTAATTACAGTAAGTAAGTAATGTTGGTTGGGAGAGGGAAGAGCTTAGTTGGTGAAGTGGTTCTCAGTCTTTAAATAATAACCAGCTAGACCACTATCAACCACCTGGCCATACAAACATCTTTGTATAAAGTCAAGCTTAGGGGTGCCTGGGTGGCTCAGTCGGTTAGGTGGCTGCCTTTGGCTTGGGACATGATCCCAGGGTCCTGGGATCAAGCCTCACATCGGGCTCCTTGCTCAGCTTGCTTGCTTCTCCCCTGCCTGCCACTCCCCCTGCTTGTACTTGCTCCCTCTCTCTCTCTCTCTCTGTCAAATAAATAAAATCTTAAAAAAACAAGAAATAAAGTCAAGCTTAAAATGCATAGTAAACATGAGAACTGTTATCTGCAGCTTGTATCTTTTTTTTTTTTAAGGGTAAAGTGGGTATTTTATTTATTTGTACTAAACCTATAAACCAATCAGCCAAACTGGTACTATTATCATGATACATTAAAATACAAAACATGTTTCTACAAATTCTAGAATAATGAACAAATTAACAGTTCTAGTAAAACATCACAAGGGACAGAGGAAATCAATGAAGCACATTATAGCTTAACCCTTCACCGTTAACAATTGAGGTTATTAACATGAAAAGCCTCATAATCTCAGAAAATACAAATTATCCTTCATCACATGTCTTTGTATCTTCACTTCCTATTCTTGAGGTTAGATTCTAGAGCCTAAAGATATCCACATTAGGATTGTATCTAGTTATCTAGAGCCAGAAACACCTTTTATCATGTTGTCCATAGCAGCCAATGCTACTGAAACCTCTTTGACTCCAATCGTACCCCTCAATGGACACAATAAGAATAATGGGAAACAGAATATCGAGGCAGAGCTATATAGGACCCTAAAAGACAAAGCCTAGGAGAAGTAATACAGCCACCGCCCAAATTGAGATTGAATAATATACTCATCGTCACATATTTTCAGGCTGTATGTTCACAGAATAATTTGGGAACAAATCCATTATTTGCTGGGTACTAAAATACTTAGCAGATTGTTGTATTACACTATGGCTTTCCCTAAAAGTTTCTAAGATGGACTCCAAATTGCTGATGGAATTTTGCTGGAACTGGATCTGGGGCTGCAGGGATTCCTCTCCACAGTTCTGGAACTGATTGTTCCAGGCTTGGGGGCACCAGCTCTGACTGGTCCAGGAATGGTTGCTCCAAGACTGGCTGTTCCAGATCTGGTTGCCCCAATTCGGGTTATTCCAGGTCTGGTTGCTCCATATTGGAAGGTTTCCAGAAGTGTTCCTCAGGTATCCCTGGTGGTAGGAACAGAAGCCTGGGTATTCTGCGGTTGCTGTGGTGTTCTGAGTCACACTCTCTCTCTCCTTTGGCCAGTGGTTTTTCTGCCAACTCTTATATTTTATACTCTGGTTCTGGAACCAGGTCTTCACCTGCTTATAGCTAAGGTTCAGAATGTTGGAAAGTTCTTGCATCTGCTGGAGACTGAGGCATTTCTGTCTCTGAAATTGATCATTGAGGACATAGAGTTGGGTCTGAGAGAACACGGTCCTGATCTGTTTCTTGCCCTGGGCTGTATCTTCCTTCCTCACTGTTGTCTCCTCTCCAGAAGTGGGTGGTAGTTTTACCCTGGGACTGGTGGAGGAGTCGGGACTGTGCTGAACAAGCAGATCCACAGAGGAAGGAAGAGGAGAGATGGTCTCCGCGTGGGGTGTCTCAGCAGATGACATTTACAGGGACGCATAATTTTCTTCAGGCCCATAAATCTCAGGCATTGGAGAAGAGTCCCTAGAACTGGGTGCTTCGGGGCCAGGCGGGCATTGGGGCAGAGTTGGATCTGCACTTATGTTGGTGAGTTGAGGGTAGATGGAAAAAAAAAAAAGCGAGATTGTAAGAAAGGCCCGGCTTATGGATCTAGGTGGAAGAACTGAGAGGAGTAGGAAGACCTCCAGATGTTAAGAGTCTGAGAAAGACAGGATGAAGTGGGTCACCACTGCAATAGTAAGAGCCAACCAGCCTAATGGAGCCAAAGGCTGGAACTTGTATCTTTAAGTCTGCAAAACAACTAACGTTTCTATAGCTCTTTACTGTTTACAAAGCACTTGCACATATATTTTCCTCTTTGGGTCTCAAACAACCGTGTGAGCTCATTAAGGCAATGTATGTTGTTCTTTAGAGGAAAAACAGAGGTTGCAAGTCAGAGAGACTTACTCAGGGTGGACTCAAATCTGGGGCTTCTAATTCTGTAAATCCCAAGGTGTTTTTATTTCACCACTTTGTCTCCTAAAGAGCCCAGCAGCAAACAGTTTTAGAAATTTGGAAACTTAGGCCAAATCTGTTTAGAAGGTGTGATGGTTAATTTTCTGTGCCATCTGAGACAGGACCAGGCTGCTGTGCCAAGCTGCTCCGCTGCTTGGGCATATGATCCCAGAAGGGTATGTTGAGATTATTTTAAGATACTGTTTCCTCAGTGCTGTGGCAGGTGGGTCAGAATGTGGGGCATAGACATGCACACTGAATAGAACTTGGCTGGTTTTGGATGATTCGAATATGATAGGACATACTTGCTTATTTGCTCTTTTATTTTTATGAAATGCTTCTCTCTTGCATACATACACACAGAGATTTTATTGATGAGAAAGCTGATATCTATGGGAAAGGGCTTCCTAATGTAAAACCCCACTATGAAACTTGTTTCCCCACTCACAAGACCTGAAGAGGCCTCCTTCTGCCCTGTTCATCTTTGGGCCTAGAAGAGCAAAGAACAGACGTTCCTTTTAGGCACTGCTGTCCTAAGAAAAGAGAAGGGAAGGGACTGGGCTACTCAGGCACAGTTACTCTTTCCAAACTCAGATGTCACTTTATCTCCCCTTGAGCAGAGTAAATAAGGCAGGGAGAAAAGCCAGGATGGTTACGTTAATGGAGCTCCCTTCACGGGGAAGGAGACGTCGGGAGTGGGAAGACATGCTCCATCCTACTGTAAATTAGTGAAGATTACGTGACTTAATGTAGGTGAAACACTTAGGGCCTGGTCTAGAGTCAGTACTGGATTAATGGAAGCTCTTTTAACTAGAAATCCACAGACTCATTTCTGGTTCTAGCTCCTCCATTAACTGAGGGATTCAGGACGAGAGACCACATCTGTCTAGCTCACTGCTGGATTCCCAGAACAGACACGGGTGCCTTGCAAAGCACCTGTAGTGATGACGATGATAACAACAATAATACTGTTTTTAAATAAATTAATTTTCCTCTCTGAATTTGCTTCCTCATAAAATAAGGAATTTGATCTTGACATTTAAATCTCTTCCTTGCTCTAATGATCTAATTCTATAATAAAGAATCTCAGCAAATCTGATACACCTCTGTGCTTTTTTAGGTTTAACACAACGACAACAACAAAAGGATTTGCTGCTAGCATTCTCATTTAGTCTTCGTATTTTGAATTCCAAAATTCACAAAAGGCAATTCACTAAAAGTATAGCAACATATGTATAATTCTCTAATAATGTTAGGGTTAATTAATTTTTCTCTATCCCCCAAATATCCTGGTCAATTTTAGTAATAGTGCCAGCATTGTATTCCATTCCTTATAATTTTTTTAAAAACTTTCATTTTGGGTTGATGAACAGCTTATCTCTATTAGTCAAGTGTCCACAGCTATGCTACTATAAGTTTTTCTCAATTTAAAAGTTTAGGATTTTATGGAACAAATCCAATGTTGCCAAGCATTCAGATCATTGTTTTAGAAAATCTCTTCCTTGTCCACTGAGCCAAAAACAAAACCATTCTCCAGTTGTTACATATTAGAGATGAGAAAACAGGCTCACGTAGTAATATGACCAGGGCACAAAAATAGTAAATGGCTGAGCCTAGTTCTGAGCACTTTTTATTTTTTTTATATTTTAAAGACTTTCTTTATCTGAGAGAGAGACAGACAGACAGAGACAGAGATAACAAGAGGCACAAGCTGGGAGAAGAGGGAGAAGCAGGATCCCCAAGATCAGGACGTAAGCCAGAGGCAGCCGCTTAACCAATGGAGCCACCTAGGCACCCCTCCAAGCACTTTTTAAAGTGCCTTTGTATTTTATTAGTATCTTCTTAAGCAATTGGTACTTATGATCATGTGCTCCATCATCCACTGTGCAACTAGAAAGCTAATGTGCTCTGGAAGAGGGCATGCACAGAACATAATTGAATTTAGCACTTTTTCATTAAAAAGTCTAAAATTTCTTATTTACATTTGAAGGGATTAGCTAACAAAGGCAAATATCACAAATGTAGTGAACAGCCTCAAAAGGCACAATGGAAAATATCACACAGTAGGTGAGTGAATTCAGCAACTCTAAAAACAAAGTTTCTTCAAGACTCAGATCTTCTTTATGCACTGCTATTTCAGTTTGGAGTCTAAAAGACTATCTATCTACTTTGTGTCTGACTTATTTTCCTGTCAGGCAGGAACTGGAATTTGAACTTTGCTCTCCAAAAGCCAAAGGCCAACTAATTTAGAAGGAGACTCTCAAAGTCAGTGATGGTTTCTTCTAGTTTCATTTGCTCTGTCTAAAGTGATGAAAGGATTTGATTCCCAGATAACTATGATCCTTATTGCTATTTTTACAAATCACATTAATTTCTATACTTAGTTCTGATCACTTGTGGCATTCCTGAGGCAAGTCTGGATTCATGCAACATTCCAATCCTGAATGCCTTTTCAAGTTTCCAACAGAACCCTGTGCTGGTGAGTGATGATACCTTTATTGAAGTAGCCCCAAGGTGTAGAAGTTGTTTCCTGTGGCCTAGACTCAGCCCTACCCCTCCACTTGTTGAAACATCTGCAAATACTTTTTTCATTTCAGAGGCATCTGACCACAGCTAGCCTCCCATCTGGATTGCTTCCTTTTTCCTGATTGCTCATGTAAGGCATCAATAATCTGGGAAGCACTGAGCAAGAGAGAAACTGGGAGGGCCTAGGGATTAGAATGGAGTTCTTCGAGGTTAGTTCTTATGGGTTTTCTTTCATACTCATTCATTAATTGACTCAATCATCATGATTGATTGCATGGTACTAGCAATGCAGATATCAACATGTAGCAGTATCTGTCCTCAAACAGAAAACAATCTATTACATGCAACATTTATTATCTCAGATAAGGAATTACATTAATCAGTTTATAGTAGTAAATTATTTTTACTAGGTGTGTTTTGTGTGTAAAGTTCCACAATTGCTTTAATTCTTATCTTTGGTAGGTATAGGATTCATGGCATATTTTACTTAATCTCTTTGTTTCCCCACCTTGAAAAGTGAAAAGCAATGCTCTCAATTTCAATAAAATTGAAAGCAATACTCTCTGAAGGCTTTTGTAAATAATAATCATTAATTAATAAACACCATAGGAATCTTTACTTGATAAGTAAAATGATAAATTGTGTAGTGCAAAGTAATCATATTTCTTCATGTTTCATTTGCTTTAGGTCTATATGTTAAGCCAAGCATCTAACTGCTTGACTACTATTAGAAAGAGACTATATTTTAGAAGGTGTTAATGCAGTTGGATCATTTCCATGCTCTTATAAGATATTAATTCCAAGTTTTAAAAATATATTATGCCCACATTTGCACATTTTAATAAGTTACATTCAAACTCTCATTTTATTATAATCAAATCATACAAAGAACTAATTAACTCCATCCTGGAAGTTATTGAGCAATGATTATACCTTCAAAGCAGCAAGACATTTAAGGTGTATTCAGGGTGTGGCCCATCCACCCAGGATTTCAAAACTACATGGTTCTTCAGGTCCTGTTGGGGCCCATCTATCTGCACGTCTCCCCTGCAGGAGTTTGGACTAATCAGGTCACTACATCCTGACACTGCAGTCTCTACCACGCATTGTTTGCAACATGATGTAATGTCAACAGACCACAGAGAAGTTAGCAACGGGAAAAGGAAAACACTTTAATACCCAAGGCCATCCCTAGGGTTCAGCAGGACATATATCCTATATCAAATCACCTGATATCAAATCCTACAAATGAGCTCGGCCAAAAGGTTCAGCCATGTGGTCTGACTATATCATGTTCTTCAGTTGCAATGCAATACTGAGGCAACCTGTTGTGAGTTGACAGTTCTTCCAGTTTGCTAAAACTGAAAAGGCAGTTTTGTTGCTCTATCACTGCTTCCTCTTTGCTGCAGAACATTTCACACGGCATCGTGCCTCAGCTAGTTTTCATTTATCTAGATATTATTTGAAATTGTGGAAGCAGATAGGGGTCGCTGGTTCACTTCTTCAGCCTTGGCTTCTCCCCATCCCCCAGTGTTCCATGTCTTGCTACTCAGAGCAGTGCTATTCAATATAACATGAAAATACATGTCAAGGGCAGATGGCAGCTGGTTGCCCGAGAACTCTAAGAACAAAGAGAGCCATGGTGGCCCTACAGTGCTATGTTCAAATTAGAAAAAAATACCCCTTCCTCAGGTGGATGCAAAACACATGTCTTAGGGGGTGAAGGTAGGTGCTGGAATTCAATGCCTACCCACCTCCTCTGCAAGGCACCATGGTAAACAGTCAACACACTGCACACGTGTATGGTGTCCTGGCAAGAAGGGTATGTGTAGCCTTAAAATGATGGCAGAGGGCAGTAAGAAAGATAAAGGCCACTTGGATATGGAGCATGATGGGAAACAGCAGTATTGTTTGGTTTTGACTTTTCCTTTCCCCCTCTAGAGATCTATTCTAAAAGCTGAGACCAGGAACAGGTTTTACTTTTACACAAAAATATATGTAATGTATTACCATAGGTGATATGCACTTAAAGAGACCAAAATTATTTAAATATTACCTAATCCACCAGTTTTGTCTGTTTACTGCTGTACCTCTAATACCTAGAACAATGCCTGACACAGAGTAGGCCCCTTAATATGTTGAGTAAATCCAAGACTTTTGGTCATTGAGCAATAGGAAATTAAGCCAAGGGGCGCCTGGGTGGCTCAGTTGGTTAAGCATCTGCCTTCTGCTCAAGTCATGATCTCAGGGTCCTAGGATCGAACCCCACATCAGGCTCTCTGCTCAGCGGGGAGCCTGCTTCTTCCTCTGCCCCCTCTACTCCGTTTATGCTCCCTCTCTCTCTCTCAAATAAATAAAATCTTTAAAAAAAATGAAATTAAGCCAAGAAGATCTCTCATTTTCAATATTTCACAGATCAAATTAGGAAGGGTCATCAAAAATTAGTTTTCTCCTAGGCACTTCACAGGCCAGAGGTCTCAGCTTTCATATAAAAAACAGTCACCACAAGTGCTACTCAATACTGATTATTTAGAACTTCCAACGCGCACATCGTATTGGTCGACTGACAGTGAAACACGTATAAGTCAAATATTTTACATAAGGACGCACACTCCCACTGTATTCCAGTACTGGATAGGCTAAATAGCAAAAAAAGAAAAGAAAAATTTGGTGGTACAGTTGTATTTAAACATTATTTTATACTTTCGTAATTTTATATATGGGCTGCCATAACAGCAGTATATTATTTGTAATAATTGAGTATATCACCTTCCTCCAAAGATCTCAAAGCACCTTTTGTAAGGAGTATTCCTCCCCATACCTCTGGTGAGGTAGGTTTGCTGTAGGCATTATTTCCATCATACCAGGATCACACATGAGTCATAAGGCACTGGTAGGTCTGCCATTACTCACTCATGACACCTTAGTTCATAGCTCTAACTATCAGAGAGTACTGCTCACACATTCATTCATTCCTTCACTCATTCCTTCCTTCATTGAAAATACTTATTTGATGCAGCTTACTAAGCATTTAGGGTCAAGTCCCTACTTCCTTACTGAACTCACACTGTATAAGCATTACAATCTTAAAAAAAAAATCTCGTAACAAATATTTAAAATTCAGAGCAGAGATTTTTCAGCACATTGTGATTAATCCTAATTGTTTCACAGTGACATACCTACCACTGACTCACTAAGGAAATGACTGAAATACCAAAAAGTTAAAGATATACTTATCCATGGTATGGCTGTTAATCACGTGTCTATAACATAAGGCTTTTAAAAAGAAAACGTTTGCCTGGTACAGCTAAATACTTGCGTTTTCTGTGTCTAATTAGAAGTTTCCGCCGTGTATTATAGTTGAGTTGGTACAAGATGTTCAAGACCATGAAAAGATGAATGTAATGGCTTCCTTGTGTCATGGTCTGAATTTTTTTTTTTTCAGTTCATTTGTCCTTTTAAGTAATCTTACTGTTTGTACGCTAACTGAATTCGCAATCGTTCCTCTTGCCAAACCATGCCTCCAGACTTGACTGTATAAATTAAATTTCATGCATGCATGTGCAAGCCGTGCCCGTTAAACGAAGTAATATAAACAAATTAAAGGCACATTTTAATGACCCTTGAGTTCCGTGTTATAGTGGTTTTTAGACAGTTACCTACTGGGCACAGTGTAAGACACTGATTCATAGACGTAATTTTCAGTGTGCCAACCGGGTTTGCTCATAGGATCCAGTCCCCTAACTGTGCAAGTTGCATTTTGCACGGTTTTCTTCTCGGGCTCCCCACCCCCTTGACAGTTGAGACGCGCCCCCGGCGACCGCCGGGAAGGGGCTGATTCACCCCCAGCTCCCTCTGCCGGAGCCGGCGCGCGGGGCGGCCGCAGCCACGGCCACCAGGGCAGAGCCGGCGCCGGGCCCGGCAGCGGCTGCGTGACAGGCTGCACTCCCCAGCCCCGACGCTGTGGTAATTCAGACTGATCTCATCGCCTGTCGTCACGACACGCGCTTCCTCGCTCGCACGCGGCGTAGCGTGAGAGGCGCCGGGACAGCCGGCGCGCTCAGCCCTGAGCCTTCGGGCAGACGCGCTCTGCGGGCCCCTTGGAGGCCCTGCCACTGGTTAGAACGTCACCATCCTGCCTTCAAAAAAAGGGTGTCCGGACGTCAACAGATAACCTCCCCAGCGTTGGCCTTCGTCCTCTTCGGCCTCAGCGGGCCCTGCCGCTCACCGCCCCCTGACGCACAGCCGCCACCCCCTCCGAGTTCGGGAGTGGGCGCCAGGTCGCCGGGGTCAGTCGCCCGGCAACGCAGCTCGCCTCCCGCGCGCCCGGGGCGTCAGAGCGCGCCGGGTTCCCGGCAGTCCGGGCGCCGTGGGGGCCCCTTCCCGGGTCTCCCTGCCGGGGGCGGGCCGTCCGCATCCCTTCTGCGCACGACGGGCAGGGCGCGAGACCCCCATGCTGCTGTGGCCTGAAACCTCCACGACGGAGAGGTCAGGCTTGGAAGGCGCCGAGCAGGCGCCGCGCCTGCTAAGGAAACCGAGAGGGGTCCGCGGGGCGAGACCGATTCCTCGCCGGCGTTCCTCTTCTCTTTCCCTCCGCCGCCCGTGGGGTTTGCTTTACAGCGGCGGAGATGGAAACTTTTTGACGTTAAGTTGAGGGCATCACCCTCTCGGCTAAAGTCGGCGGAGGGCACGGTGTGTCAGGAGCCGGGCGGAATCCGAGATTCCTCGCCGGATTATTCGGCCGGCTCGGCACGCAAGGCGGGCTCCGTGCCCGCCAGGAAGCCCCGAGCGAGCACGGAAGCGCCGACAGCAGGCGGCGGGGGCGGGGTTGCCGCCGCCGCCGCCGCCAGGATTGCGTGACCTGCCGGCCGGCGGCCGCACGCACTTCGTGCCGGTGGCGGCCCTCTCCAGCCTTGCTGGCCGCCGCCGCCGCGGGGCGGGAGGCGCAGGTACTGCAGGGCGGCCCCCGGTTTCCACTTTTACAGCCCCAGCCGGGAGAGGAGTCACGCTATGTTTCTGGGAAAGGGAGTGAGTTCACCGGGGAGGACACAGCATCTCCTTGTTATTAGAACGTGGGTAACATTCGGTAATAAAACCCGCTCACACAGGATGTATTAGACGAACTGGGAACCAGAGCTGCTTCATCAGTAAGCAATCATGCCGAGAAACTTTACAAAGAAAACTTCAAATTAAGAGGCAAGGCGCACAGGTGCGAATCGTGTGACAAGCTTACACGGAAAAGAACAAAGACAGCGGCTTTGGAAGGCAGTTTTGTCCACTCTGCACAAAGATGAATAAGAGAGTCGATTTTGTGCATGCTGTTAGTCCTCCTCGAAGCGTTCTTTCCAGTGTTTTATTTCAAAATCAGAAGTACCTATTTCCCTGGCATACTGACTGGAGAGACTTCTTTTATGAGGCGACTCAAGAGTCCCAAGCGCATTTAAAAAAGAAAAGAAAAGGCTACAGACATGATAAGAAGCCAGAATCTAAGTTCTTTGTCAAGATCTTGAGAAACGGTGTTTTTCGCTCAGATATCTATTTATGTAACTCGTATGTTTGTAGATATCTAGATAAATCAAGTTTGGAGGGCAGAACAAAAATATTAACACCAAAATAGTTCAACACAAAAGCAATCCAGCGGACTAAAAGCTTTCAGCTTATTTGCTAGTTATTTATAAACTTTGATATGGTGGATCTAAGCTCTTATTTATTTCTCTCTTACTGTTACCTTAGACCTATGGTGCCTAGTGACACACGCATTGATTTTTGTTATACAAGTAACATATCATTATCGAAGAGGGGGATTCTCCTGGGTAAGGATACCTACTGTAAACTCCTAGGAAACTTTTTCAAAATACACATATTTAGCTCCCAACTTATCACATGTGTAAAGAGAGAACAAGATTCACTGCTCAGTTTTAAAATGTTTTCCCAGCTAACTGATCCTCACTTAAGTGTATTTGGGGATATTTATATTTGTGTGCCCAGCACTCTGTTTCCTCTGTGACCGAACTGCCCCTTTACTCTTCTAGGCATGTATTTAGAAAGGGAAGTTCATCATGTGTGGCCTTGCCTACCTGATCCTCACAACTGGTCAGGAGGCATGTACCTGTTACCTCCTAGCTTCAGCGATTTGGTCAAAGGATTGCTGTATAACTTAAGGTGTGCCAAACAGTCATTTCCTGGCATTTTTCTAACTGGAGGTTGGGAACAGAGGCCTCCTCTTTTCCTCTTGGTGACAAATCTGGACTGTCAGCCACTGCTGCCCTTCCATGTGCAGAGACTGTAAAAGAATGGATCCAACCTTCATTAAATGGTAAACTCAAAGGGCCAAGACACCCCACGATTTTTATAGTTCAAGAATCCATATCTGAAGTTCTTGGGGCGCCTGGGTGGCTCAGTCGTTAAGCGTCTGCCTTCAGCTCAGGTCATGATCCCAGGGTCCTGGGATCGAGCCCCGCATCAGGCTCCCTGCTCAGCGGGGAGTCTGCTTCTCCCTCTCCCTCTCCCCCTGCTTGTGTTCCCTCTTTCGCTGTGTCTCTCTCTGTCAAATAAATAAATAAAAATCTTTAAAAAAAAAAAAAAGAATCCATATCTGAAGTTCTCAAAGCAGTCCTGTTTCCTGCTTTCTTGAAGCTTGGTTATTCAGCTCTTCTGCTGATTCTGTGAGGTGCTCTGGTATCCTAATAAAATATACATTTATAGAAATAAACAACAGAATGTATATTTAGAATGCTATTTGGAATAATTTTTTTATTTATATTTTTTATTTTTAAATTTGTTATTGTTATGTTAATCACCATACATTATATCATTAGTTTTAGATGTAGTGTTCCATGAGTCATTGTTTGTGCATAACACCCAGTGCTCCATGCAGAACGTGCCCTCTTTAATACTCCTCACCAGGCTAACCCATCCTCCCACCTCCCTCCCCTCTAGAACCCTCAGTTTGTTTTTCAGAGTCCATTGTCTCTCATGGTTCGTCTCCCCCGCCGATTTCCCCCCCTTCATTCTTCCCCTCCTGCTGTCTTCTTTTTTTTTCTTTCTTAACATATATTGCATTATTTGTTTCAGAGGTACAGATCTGAGATTCAACAGTCTTGCACAATTCACAGCGCTTACCAGAGCACATACCCTCCCCAGTGTCTATGACCCAGTCACCCCATCCCTCCCACCCCACCCCCCACTCCAGCAACCCTCAGTTTGTTTCCTGAGATTAAGAATTCCTCATATCAGTGAGATCATATGATACATGTCTTTCTCTGTTTGACTTATTTCGCTCAGCATAATACCCTCCAGTTCCAACCACATTGTTGCAAATGGCAAGATCTCATTCTTTTTGATGGCTGCATAATATTCTATTGTATATATACCACATCTTCTTTATCCATTCATCTGTCAATGGACATCTTGGCTCTTTCCACAGTTTGCCTATTGTAGACATTGCTGCTATAAACATCAGGGTGCACGTACCCCTTCGGATCCCTACATTTGTATCTTTGGGGTAAATACCCAGCAGTGCAATTGCTGGATCGTATGGTAGCTCTATTTTCAACTTTTTGAGGAACCTCCATACTGTTTTCCAGAGTGGCTGCACCAGCTTGCATTTCCACCAACAGTGTAGGAGGGTTCCCCTTTCTCCGCATCCCCGCCAACATCTGTCATTTCCTGACTTGTTCATTTTAGCCATTCTGACTGGTGTGAGGTGGTATTTCATTGAGGTTTTGATTTGGATTTCCCTGATGCTGAGCAATGTTGAGCACTTTTTCATGTGTCTGTTGGCCATTTGGATGTCTTCTTTGGAAAAATGTCTGTTCATGTCTTCTGCCCATTGCTTGATTGGATTCTTTGTTCTTTGGGTGTTGAGTTTGATAAGTTCTTTATAGATTTTGGATACTAGCCCTTTATCTGATATGTCATTTGCAAATATCTTCTCCCATTCTGTCGGTTGTCTTTTGGTTTTGTTGACTGTTTCCTTTGCTTTGCAAAAGCTTTTTATCTTGATGAAGTCCCAATAGTTCATTTTTGCCCTTGCTTCCCTTGCCTTTGGCGATGTTTCTAGGAAGAAGTTGCTGCGGCTGAGGTCGAAGAGGTTGCTGCCTGTGTTCTCCTTTAGGATTTTGATGGACTCCTGTCTCACATTTAGGTCTTTCAACCATTTTGGGTCTATTTTTGTGTGTGGTGTAAGGAAATGGTCCAGTTTCATTCTTCTGCATGTGGCTGTCCAATTTTCCCAACACCATTTGTTGAAGAGACTGTCTTTTTTCCATTGGACATTCTTTCCTGCTTTGTCAAAGATTAGTTGACCATAGAGTTGAGGGTCCATATAATATTATTTTTAACTTGCTTTTTTTCACAGAACAATCCATTGGGACATTAATTACCAAAGAACGATATCATCATTTTTAAAAGATGCACAACCTTGATATTTGATATATCAATTTGTTTCACATTTTGATATTTCCAACTTTTAAACATTAAACAAGACTGTGATGAACACTAAATGTATGTACTAATAAGAAAGAACTTTCCCAGAAGCTTCTGGCAGCCTTCTCTTGGAGACTGTTTGATCAGAATTGGGTCATAGGCCCATTTATTTATTTATTTTTTTCTCTTTTAAGATTTATTTATTTTCGAGAGAGAGAGCAAGACAGAAAGCACAAGCCAGGGGAGGGGCAGAGAGAGTCTCCAGCCGACTCTCCATGGAGCCAGGAGCCTGACCTGGGGCTCTATCCCATGACCCCTGAAATCAAGACCTGAGCTGAAATGAAGAGTCTGATGCCCAACAGACTGAGCCACCTGGCTGACCGAACAGGCCCATTTCTGATTTAAATCACTGGTAAAGGGGAAGGGGCTAGCAGAATTGACCTAATCTGAGCTGATTCCTGGAGTTGGGCTGATTCCCTTGGGTTTGGGGTAAGGGGGGGACGGGAGGGTGAGGAGGTCTGGATTCCTGAACAAAAGGAAGAAGGGGGCTCAGATGTCCACTACAATAGTTTTGAACATTTCAAGGTGTTCACAATATATGTATTAATTTTTGACCCTAAAAGCAATGTTTAAGAGTGCTATTGCTCTATACCCTTGCAAACCAGGGCTACTATAAGTATTTTAATTTTTTCATCTGTTTAATAGATCCAGTAACACTATTTGATATTTTTTATCAATAATTCATAAGAAAATATCGTTAAGATGATCCACAACTCCTTATTTAATGGAATTAAATCATTTTATATAACAAATGTAATATAACAAAATGACAGGAAAATTGCTATAATTTGATTCCTATAAATTCCATAGCTACCTAAAATTATAGGTACGGAAACATAAACTTCATATCTACAAAGGTAGAATGAAATCACTTCTGCCAATCACTTATCAAAACACGTTAGACTCTTAGATGCTTCACTAGAATCCTATGGAAATCTCAGAAATAAGCTCTAATTTCATTAGACAAGCAAATTCTACAAAAGCTGTTTTTTAAATATATAAGGCAGTTATCAATTTTCAGTCTTTGAATTCATTAACATTTATTATAGGCTATATATTGGATGCTAACAGTTTAAAGAACTAGCAGGGGCATATATTTGAGCATCAAATCATTACAAGGGTTTTAAGTCAGTATCATGAGAGTTTTATTCTTTTTGTTTTTATTTTATTTTATTTTATTTTTAAGATTTTATTTATTTGTGAGAGAGAGAATGAGAGACAGAGAGCATGAGAGGGAGGAGGGTCAGAGGGAGAAGCAGACTCCCTGCCGAGCAGGGAGCCCGATGCGGGACTCGAACCCGGGACTCCAGGATCATGACCTGAGCCGAAGGCAGTCGCTTAACCAACTGAGCCACCCAGGCGCCTTATTCTTTTTGTTTTTAAATATGTTCATGGAAGTGAATGTATCCTAGGGATGTAATGTACAGCATATTGACTATAGTTAATAATACTGTATAGTATATTTGAAAAGTTGCTAAGAAGGTCTTACAAGCTCTCATCACAAGAAAAAGTTTATAATTATCTGTGGTAATGGATGTTAACTAGACTTATTGTGATTATTTCAAGATATGTACAAATATTGACTCATTATGTTGTGTACCTGGAACTAACATAATGTGATATGTCAATTATATCTCAATAAGAATAAATATACTCATGTAACAAATATTGAACTATATTTGGCACTTAGTACATTTTTGAGTAAAGCTCTTATCAGTAGTGAATGGCCACAAGAGAATATACTTACAATCACTAAAGGTTGCCTGACTTACTTTTAGTATTTGAGAATAGACATTTATCACTTAAAGGCTTGCTGTCTCACTGGAAACTTTGTTCAATAATTATATTCTCAGGGCTAAAAAGAATTCAGTATAGAATTTATTACTGCACAGATCACAACCCATTTGAACTCCTAGAGAGATAAGCTATTTAAACATTGTGACCTTCATTTTATTAGGTACTCAAATTTATACTGCACATAGGATGGATTCAAAAATATACAGAGGAAAAACCCACAAATAGTATTTTGTGGCCAAAGCTACCTCTAGACAGTTATTTGGAATTCAAAATATACAAAGCAGCTTTACAAAGGAGTCTACAATTTTAAATGTTGATTAGCAGTTAAAAAAACAAAACAGTATTAGGAAAAAAATCTAATCTACATCTTGGTGAGAATAAAGTGTGTTGGGGTAAGTGCAACAAAGCAAGTAGTCACTTGCAGCTGACCTCTTTTTTGAAAACTAGAAGCTGTATCAGAAAAGTTACGAATAAAAGTAAATCTAAGACAAAGTTAAGTTTCCAGAATTTAGTATTTTCGAGTATTTACATATGTTACTAATCCACAGTAGGCTGATGCCTCCTGGGTACTGACTGGCCGGCAGAGTCAACTAACACAATACATGAGGGCCAGGTGCTTCTGCTTATACTTTTCAGTCCAAGAACACTTCAGTGCTCATGTGTTGGGCCATGCCCTTGGCCACTTCCACCATTTGGGTAAAAGTAAACAATAAGTAGGATCTCATTGGGTTATGTTTGGAAGGGTTCTCAATAAATGAGACATTGTGTATGAAGTGCCTGGCAAACAGACAGAGCCCAATAAATGTTAGCTTTTAAAAAATTCTGCAATTGCATTGGATAGAACCCAGAAATAGCAGTGAGAGCCATGGTTGCTTCCAACCTGGGAGGCCTGTCTGCAACCATTTTATTCAAACTTTTGCAGGAATATATGGTACTGTGTTCTGGTTCACAGGATAAAAATAAAGTTGGGCTAACTATAATTTTGCCATGCTCCTTTGGTACAGTTCTGAACTCACTTTGAAATTACCAATCTTGGGGAGACTCCCTGATATTTTTATCAGACTTGCCGACAAAGTACCTATTCTTCCGTATGCTTTTCATGGGAGGCGGTGAAGAGGGGGAAATAATATTACTTACCAAACGAATGGGATGAATGACAGTGCCCTGCTGGATCAATATCTTAGGTAAATTCGTAATAGAAACAAAAGCATAGACACTGTGTTCTCATAAATATTACTACTACAACACAAAGTTCTGCAGACATTGTGGAAAGCCCTCATTTAGTCACTTTACAGAGACTCTTCTCCCAAAACTAGGGACTATATTTTTTTTCTTTCAGGGGTCATTGACCTACAGGGGAAAACAAATAAAGGGTCTCACAGGAGGTGAAAAGGAACTTAATTATCACTGGATTACTTTATAAAGTCACAGTAAAAAGTGAAACTTAGCTGATTTAAAATTTAAGAACAGAATAACACAAAACTTTATTCAGTATGTCCAATGATAGGAACATTTTAAATTCTACTTCAGTTCTAGTATGGCCAATAATGGGGAAAGAAAAGTAGTGGAAAAACAAAAAAGACAAGGAAAGAAACTCAGAGGGAGGGAGAGAGGGAGAGATTGAGATCAACAGAGAGTCAAGAATAAACACACAAGACACTGGGGAGAGGCTTATTGGATTACTTTTTGAAAAAGTAACACCCTGGGCGCCTGGGTGGCTCAGTCGGTTAAGCGTCTGCCTTTGGCTCAAGTCATGATCCCAGGATCCTGGGATTGAGCCCCATATCAGGCTCCCTGCTCAGCAGAGCCTGCTTCTCCTTCTCCCTCTGCTGCTCCCCTTGCTTATACGCTCTGGCACTCTCTCTGTCAAATAAATAAAATCTTTAAAAAAAAAAGTAACACCCGGTCACAACTCTTCATCTGTGCTGAGGTCTTTAGGAATAACACCTTTAACTGCTACTTTTTACCAAAGCTATTCTTCGCAATTTATTAACTCTCTTTGTCCTTGAAATTCTTACTGGGCCTACCACTCCCTGTTCAGTAGAACTTTCTCTGATGATGACAATGTTCTAGATATGGGCTGTCTGATGCCATGGCAACATGTGACTACTGAGCACTTGTACTGTGGCTAGTGCAATAAAGGAATGGAATTTTTTTATTTCATTTTAACTCAATAGTCACATGTGGCTATCTTATTGGACAGTGCAGGTCTAAGGGACATTTACGGTGTGGACATTTATGGTGGAAGGAAAAATGGTCTCGAGGCCATATAGATATGACTAAGGACAGATAAAATTAAATCACAGAATGAATTACAGCCTTTCAGCTGTATCTTCTCCCATCCTTAAAGCGTTTCCTTTTCTTATCATATACATGAACTACTCAATAAATAGTATTGCTGATAATCATACTACTAGCTAAACTAGCCTCAGAAGAGTCATCTTGCTTTAGGTGTGCAATTTCTGTTCCAGATAAAGCACTTAGTGGACCTAGATGAACGGCCTTTTTTGTGCCCCATGTCTAAATCCCATTGAGAAGAGTCCTACCTTCATTGTCCCTCAACGAAACATGCTGAACATGGGAATAGCTGTTGAAAGTTCTTTGCACTTCTCATAGCATGCTGTACTTGACCACTTCGTCGGCTGTCCTCTACTCCCCTTAATCCTTTCTTCAGTCCTCTTATTGCTTATCTTTCCCAGATGAAGAAAAATGCTCTTTGAGGGGGTGGAAACTCAAAGTCGGTGGTGGGCGTTGGGGCAAAAATATCGGCCAGGTTAAGTGTACAGGGTAGATCTATCTCCAAGACTTTGGGGAACAAGGCTTTTAGCAGTGTTCAGTACTTCATGCTATCATTTTTATTAATAAACAGCTCTCATCAGTAGTTTGACTACTGTTTGAGCACTGCTCTGCATCGTTTAATCACCTCTAAATCTATAGGTTTTAGTTTTCTCTGTATTTATTCAACCTTACTTCATTCGATAGTAATGTCTCTTTCTCTGCTAGTGAGCCACAGATGATTTTTAAGAGCTGCATTTTTGACCTCATATAATCCTCAAAAAGGAGAGATGGGGGGCGGGGGGCGCCTGGGTGGCATAGTCGTTAGGCTTCTGCCTTAGGCTCAGGTCATGATCCCGGGGTCCTGGGGTCAAGCCCCACATCCGGGCTCCCTGCCCCGTGGGAAGCCAGCTTCTCCCTCTCTATCAAATACAGAAATAAAATCTTAAAAAAAAAAAAAAAAAAAAAGGAGAGATCGGGGCTATTGAGACACTTGAAAATCACACCAACAGCTGCCCCTACCTGGGTTAGTCACAGAATCACCCCATTCCGGTAGGCAGCGGTTGTCTCTTAGTAGTAGGTCATTAATAAATACTTGCTTTATGAAGGTAGGAAAGTTTAAGTCACGTGTAAAGGTGAGCAGCCTCCTATAAATAACTTGTGTACTAGGGGTTCTCAAGATACCCAATGAACAAGCCCTTACATCCCGACTACTTTGGGGCTAGGATGAAAATTCTAATACCCTCCCAATTGCCCTCGCTGCAATGCCAATGACCAGAGCTTCCCTTTACACCCTTTACAGGTTTCTCTCCTCTTAGCGCTCAATAACTATAATTGCCCGCTGCTGTGTCCGCCATGCGGGCTGTAGAGCCAGGGATCAGAGGTATAGTGACTTGGGCCTCCACTGCAGGCCGAGTCTCTCTCCAACTCACCCTGAGGCTAGGGACATTTCTCTCCTCCTCAGCAGCCTCTCCCACGACTCCAGCCCGCCCTCCCCCGCCCTGCCCTTCGCACCCCGCCCTTCGCGCCCCTTCCTTCCCTCTCACAGCACTCTGTAATACAAGCCCTCCCCTCCAAACCCCCACCGTGAGCTTTCCCGCTTCCGCCCGGCGCGTGGGGCCTGGAGCGTGGCGAGGGAGCCCCGCTCTGCGCTGGCGAACGGCGTGGGTCGTGACGTCACCGCGCTCTGACGTCGGGCCGACGTGCAGCATGGTCTCCCGGGAGACCGGGAAAGCCGTTCGCACTCGGAGTCGAGGTCTAGGTGAGACAATGAAATGACTTCCTTGAGTCCCCCGGCCTACCCAGTCCCCCGGGACGCAGTTCCGGAGCGGAGGCGTGCTGGCATGGGGGGACGGGGGGAAAGGGCCGGAAAGCTGAGCCGCGGCGAGGGAATATGGCCCCGAGCGTCTCCTTCGCCCCCCTTTGCGGCCCCTGCACGGCTTCCGCGAGCCCGCTCGGCCCCGCCGTCCTCTACTCTCCCTGAGAGCGCAGCTCGGCCTCGGTCCCGCACCCTCCTCCCGCCACTGCAGGTCCCGAGGGGACGGGGTTAGAAAGGGACGGGTTTCAAAACCCTTCCAGCAGTTTTGGCTGGCCTTGCAGTTGGTTTCTATTTGGAAATTGCCGCCGCTTCAGGATGTCTTAGAACACGAACTCCGTTTCACCTGACCCTGACCCGCTCATTTGCGGGTGATTCACACCACGGGAAGGGTGTGTTTACGGAAGGGTCTGAAAGCCGAACGTGAGTTACTGGCCCAACGTGACACTGCTGTGAGGAAGGGAATCGGAAGTGAACAATCCAGGACGTTTCTGTGTTTTCGACATCTTCGTGATCCTGTTAAGAGAGCAGGTTCACAAATACTTAGTAGCTGCTGCCAGTTTCACCGCACCTCTTGTTCAAGGGCAGTCTACATGTATGTAATGTGAAAGAATAAAAGAAACTGATTTGATAAAACATGCAAAATAATATAAGAGTGAAGTAACAATTTAAAAAATTGCCGTGTTGGGCGCCTGGGTGGCTCAGTTGGTTGGGCGACTGCCTTCGGCTCAGGTCATGATCCTGGAGTCCCGGGATCGAGTCCCGCATCGGGCTCCCTGCTCCGCGGGGGTCTGCTTCTCCCTCTGACCCTCCTCCCTCTCATGCTCTCTGTCTCTCATTCTCTCTCTCTCAAATAAATAAATAAAATCTTAAAAAAAATAAAATAAAAAAATAAAAAATTGCCGTGTTGCCAAAGGGGAAGAGACCTTCCCCCCTCCGTTTCTTGAGAAACTTTGTATTTGTGGATGTTTCCTCTGTTCCTTTGATACCTATGCAAATCTTTTTAAAGACCCAGAATGTTTTTCTAGAGGACGTGAGAGCCATTTCTTTAAAATGTAAACATCAAGGAAGCTATCTCCTTGTCACCTTGGGAATTTCGCCTAGGCAGCTTACTTTAGTACCAAGGGCTCTGTCAGAGAGATTTGTATTCCTTAGCACAGTCGCAATTAACTAGCGCAGCTATTAGCTACTTCAATTACTAGGTGAACTGAAAACGAACTATGAAATTGTGTAACAGACTGTATTGAGGATGAGTTACCATTTCTCTCGAGAAGATGTATGTAATGGATTGTATCTATATAGCTGTATAAAAATGGGATTTCTGTCTTTGTAGTCTCATTAGCAGATTGGCTCTGATGCGCATCACAGTCTAGTTAAATGATTATTCAGTAATGAGACTGTTTTCTTTCTGCATTGTGGAGAGATTTTCTGGGTTGGCAGTATTTAATTTTTAATTTTTTCTTCAATAATTAGAACCTGCCAAATTTCCCTACTTGCTATAATAATGACACAAAGTTGGAATAGCTTTAGAGATAAGGTAATAAACAAAAACTGTTCCACTGGTCCCTTGTTTATACTGTCACTGGATGCATGCTCTCAAATAATTTTATGGGTGGAATTTAAAAAGGAGATTTAGTTGGTAATTTTAGGAAAAATTCTACTCCCACCAGAGTTTAATTAAGATGATGCCATCTTATTTTACTGATGGTGAGTCCATTGTAAAATGACAGAAGAGACAATAATGAGCCTCCTGTGAATTATGAGCTCTTGCCACATCAGAGACAGTTCGCCAAACATCAGATTATCATGTACTTGGCTATGTGGGCCTATGTTAGCTATGTCAGTTAACTGTACCCACCCCCCCACACACAGACATACATTATCTTTATATGGGAAGACAGCTCATTATTTGTTTTAAACAGCATCTCATTAAAACAGCATGCTTTGTGGAATTTTCTTTCCACCAATGGTTGCACTATTAAAAAAAAAAATACTGCCACTGCAGAAATTTTTGTTGACTACAATTTCCCTAACACCTTGTTGTGGCTGAGGTTGCTGTCTCTGATAGAGTACTATGCCTCCAGTCTATCTTTGTGTCAAAACCCTGCTCTGATCAAAAGCAAACAGCCTCTGGAAGCCTTCCCTAGTTTCCCATTCCTACCGGAAAGATAAGACATTTTTCCTTCCTGAACTCCTAGGTTCTTTGTCTACTACTCCTGGCCCTCAGATTTTCTTCCTTGCTATGGAATTGTGCCTGTATCATCTTACTCTGCTGCCCTCTTTCTACTCCTCACTCCTTAGATGTATATATAAACATTTCTCATGAAACTGGACTGTGTATTTTCTCCATATTTGGGAAAGATTAAAAAAACCCGAAAGTACTGTCTCCATTCATCTTGTGTAGTTACATGAAAGTAGTGATAGAATTTTGTTGAGTTGTTTTATTAGAAAATGAAAATCTATTAAAGTAAAATATCTGCATAAAATTATGTAAATGTTCATCTTAAGTAAATGAACACTTCTCATGCTTTGATGACTCTTCAGTGCCTGCATATGATACTTAATTTGATAACTATTTTTTTCATACTTCATCCTCTAAACCAGCATTCATGTCACAATTGTTTTTCTTATCTGCTGAACTAAAATACTATATTTAGATACTTTTAAGTTTTTGGACCCCACCCCTTTTTTTTAAGAAAACAGAAATAGGCCTGTTTAAAATTTTAAGTGACACTTATTCTGTATTTGCAAAACAAATCATCAGTAATAAACTACCACAGAAATTACAATTAGACTATAAAGTTCTAAAGAAAGTAAATGTTTCTAACTCAGTTGTCTGTTATCTTTCCTATTATATTGGCCTAATAGCTAACTGAGAAAAGCCCAGTTGGTTGTACCTTTTAACATTGAGTTGATGAAATAACCGTTAAAAGTTATCACCATTCATCTCTGAGTACTCCCAAGAATTTATATCTTTTAATTTGAATTTTATTCACATTATTTCAATTCTGACTATTGCTATCAATGTTTTTATATTATTTTACTTCAGAACTCATATTTTGGGAAATTATGGATCGTCACATCCCCATGCATGCATTACCTGAAGAAATCCAAAAGGTATGATATTGTATTGTGTTATTACAGCATAACATTAAGAGCATTTTAAGGTAGATATAAAACCTGGGGGAATGATTTCAGAGGTTTTACATTTATTTTGGTCAGGGCATCTGCAATGAATTGATGGAGTGGTAAAGGAAATAACCATAATGGCCAGATTGTAGAATTCAATTCAGTGCAAAGAATTTTTAACCTCTGAAGGAAGACATCTTTAATTCCAGCACAGTATTTGACCAGGTATTTGTGGAGCTTTTGTGAAAAGAGGGACTCAGGAGTGTCCAAATACTATATTTAAATATTTTTATAGCAGCTTTTCAGGAGAAAAAAACTTGTTGTAAAAAATGGAAATACATGGGCCTGTTTAAAATTTTAAGTGAATCTTATTCTGTATTTGCAAAATGGATAATTAATAGTAAGCTATTATAGAAACTACAATTAGTTTGTAAGTTCATGTGATGCTAAATGTTGGTGTCTCTCTCCATATAAAGGTCTATTTCAGTTTCACCTTAATTTTTGCCACTTATCATGTACCAAGCACTGTTTTAAACCCTTTCATATATATCAACTCATTGAATCTGGTTAACAATCAATTTTTCTTTACAGTTTCTATCCTGCTCTCCTCCCTGAGTTAATAGCTGTCCTCAGGCAGAAGCATTTATCCTGTATTTAGTTTGGCAATGCATACATTGTTAACAGTTTAATTTTTAAAATATCTCTTTTGAAACTGACAAATTGTGTATTGAAACCTCAAACATTAGCTATCATTAATCATTGAGATTTTTCGGTAAATCTATAGTCAACTCTTAATTAGCCACCAGTCCGTTACTTTTTACTTAAAAATTGCAGTCATCCCTCAGATATGCTTTTATCCTTTGTGCACATTGCTTTGGGCTGCCTATTAGCATTAATCATTCCATTGATTTAACTTGATGCTTAATGTTACTGCATGTCCTTCAGATTTATGTAAAATGCAACCTAGCAGGAACTGGAAGGGAAAAGACCCAGAAAAAGACCTTTTAAACCATTGCATTTAATTTGCTCCACCTTTTAAGTTACATGTAAGAGATATTAAGCACAGTTTAGCTATGCTATATTTAGCTGAGAAATGGTGCTTATATGTGTTTGAAGACATCATATATTCTTCCTCTCTCGCTCAACTGAGTTCTTTCCATGTACTAGGCTGGTGTGGTAGAGATTAAGAGAAACAGAACAAAAGAGTCAAAGAAACAATACCCATACTGCAGATCGTAAGGAAGAGGATATATAATGACATGAAAAAATAACTCTAGAAGACAGTTAATGATTTAAATGTCATATAAGGTAGTATCTTCTTTGAGAGTGGAGAGGTGGGGTGGGGGAGGAATCCCTGATATTGGGATGGTCAACGGGGGAGCTTTATGTGGGCGAAAGCCCTTGAAGGCTGTGTATTTCTATAGACAGATGGGAATAGGGCATCCTAGGCCAAGGTAACAGAAGCTTACTGGTGAGAAAAAGCTAGCCAAGTTAGAGAATGTTTAACAATGTAAATGTTTTGAATATGTGAAAGAGTATGTATTTATTTTGACGATACTGTTCTCAAAGTTGCAGAATGCTTTCTTCTCATGTTTAAGGTACTATATAAGTAAATTGTTTAAAAATGGTAAAACCAATCCTTTCATAAATCTACAGATACATTCTTAAGGCAGGAGTGGCAGGCAGCTGTCCATATAGTGCAGAGAAGGGACATCAGGAGAAACTCAGCTGCCTAAGGCCCTGGACAATTATGCTGCTTGTAGCCCTTGTCCTGATGGATGTTTAGAATGTAAAGTGCAGCTCTGCACTTTTTCAGACCTAAGTTAGATACATTTATACCACAAATATTTATCAAGTGCCTATTATGTGCTAGACACTGTTCTGGGTACTTGATTATAACACAAGGTAAATGTCTACATGTAGCCACAGCCTATTAAGCACAGTCTAAGAATAAGTCAGTTATTTGTTTTCCACAACTTCTTACTTACCTTTGATTCATCTAGATTGTCCATAATGCAACTTGTTAAATTGCTCACTGATCAGGCAGTATATCTATTTAGTCAGCTTGCATACATCATTTCGTAAAGAACCATGTTAAATAGATAAATAGCTTATAATGGTAAGAAGAATCCTTCAGATTAGAACCATTTCATTATTTTTTTCAGTTTCTTATATTAAGTTTTTATTTTAATTCCAGTACAGATAACATACAAGTGTTATATTAGTTATAGGTGTACATTTTAGTGATTCAACAATTCTAGAACCATTTCATTATTAATATGAAGAAAACAATTTTTTCCATCATGGCTTTGAAATTGTGCTCATTTCTTTATCAGAAAAACAAGTATGTGAGGTTTGTGGATCAGTATGTGGTGACAGGTTTTTCAAAGGTTTCTCTTTTTTTTTTAATTGTTCTTCTGTTAACCTTTTGTGTTAGTTTTTATGCTGACTCTTCTTTCTAGGGAAGCACCTGCTGTGTTTCCTTTTTTTTTTTTCTTCTGTGTGTAGGCAAGGAAGGTTAGTGTAGAGATCAAGAAAGAAAAGGTGAACTTTTCCTATTTATTTCTTTCTGTACTTTTGATATATGATCTGGAAATAGATGGTCAATAAATCCCATGAAAGATACATGATAATGTGAAAATGTACTATACTGTACTATTAATAGCAAAATAGGTAGTAATTGAAAGAGTTGCAAGAAAAAGTAAGGGTGGTGGGGACAGGTGTGGAGAAGAAATGCTGATGACAACCAGCACAGTTAGAGAATCCATTTCTTGATTAGAAGCCTACAATTGTTAAATTAACTCCCCCTGATCTCATCGTCTTAGGAAATCTTAGAGAAGAAAGAATAAAATAATCTTTTTGACTCCCATTCCTAACTCTTTTTGCTTTTTATCACAGTTTCTGACTAAGCATAAAACACACCTCAGACATCCATATCCCTAAGTGGCAGAAAATGTGAAACAGGCCCATGGGCTGGACAGCAGGACCACACTTGTCCACTTTGTCTGCTGCTAGACTACAGTTCACTTGTGAATGTTCTTAGACCATATCTCTAAATCTACTCTCTCTAGACTGAGCTAACCCCCACCTGTCTCTGACTTCCAATATCTAACAGCTTTGCTAGAATTTTCATCCAGCATTCTGAAAGCCGAATAAACTTGGTCTAAGTTTAGAATTGCCACAATTTAAAACTAAAACAATACTTCTAGATCAGCAAAGTAATAATTCTTTATTTATTCCCCTTCTGGATGTCAACTGATGTTAGAGACAGGTGGGGTTTGTTTTTTTTTTTTTTTTTGAAAAAGAAGCAACAAACAACTTTCCTTTTGCTGTTTTTGTTAGGGGACATATGCAGAAGTCAAAATAACCAGCAAACTAATGGAAAAATTAGTTCTTTTGCAAAAGTAAGACTGATCTCTTGTTTTTTAAAACGGTGACAAAATGAACACTTGTAATAGAATTTTAGCTTCAAAAGATATTTATTACCACAGAACACAAAGTAAAATAAAGAGACCAGAGTTGTTTATTTTATAAAACAGAAGTGGTGGTGCAAGGGCTAGAGAGCACACTGTTCTTTCTGGAATAACAATCCCTTTCTCTAGCAGTAACGGCTCATTTTGTCCTGTTTCAGTAAAGTAATTTTAGTACTTTGGAACTTTGAAATTTATTCAGAATAACAGTTTTATGTTTCCAAGCACAGATTGTCATTGCCAGAAAAAATAAACGTAATTTTCCAGGTCATTTTGGGCCACTGTGGCTAGGTCAGATTTTGTGTTGAGTTAAAGTAGAGGAAAAAGAAAGAGAATATAGTCATAGAAATGTTAGCATAGCATCCTAGAAAAGTGATATTTGTATGTGGGTGTGAGTATGTGTGTTGTGATTTTAAGCTATTCTAGTTTTAAAACTTAATGACAAAAGAAATAGGAAGCAATGTAATTTTTGGAGAGACTATTCAGTTAATATTGTAATCCAAGATAGTTCATTAGGAAAAACAGTTTTTTTAAAAAAAAAAACTTACTATGAAACTTGAAAAATCTGCAAAATACCTCTCTTTTTTTCCTTTTTTTTTTTTTTAAGTCCAAAATACTTTTGTTGGCTGGCTGCAGAGGGTCATAGAGTCTAAGGTGAGGTTTCCCAGTGGAAAAACAGGTATTGGAGGAAATACACTTTGGAAGTGTATTTATATAAACACGAGTGTGTCATGTATAATTTATGTGTGAAGCCAACATTTCTTAAAATTGCTCAATAAAATTTCTTTATGGGTTAATCTCTGTGTTTCAGTCCCAGATTGATTTATTTTTACTTTTATGATTTTAAAAGTAAGATTCTTATTTTGAGATCACTGTAGATTCACATGTAGTTGCAAGAAATGATACCAAGAGATGCCAACTTCTTCTTCCCCAGCTTCCCCTTCTTTCCCCAGTTTCCCCCGGTAGTAATATCTGGCAAAATTGTACTGCAGTCTCAAAACCAGGGTATTAACTTAGATACAGTCAGGATGTACAACAGTTCTGTCACAACAAGGGGTCCTCATGTTGCCCTTTTATAGCCACACTCACCTCAACCTACCTCTTCACACATCTCCACTACCCAACCTTCCACCCCTAATTCATGACCCCTGGGAACCATTGATAGCCAATAATTATGTCATTTCAAGAGTGTTATCTAAATGGAATCAAGCAATATGTAACCTTTTAGGATTAGTTTTTTCACTCAGTGTAATTCTCTGGAGCTTTTTTCAGGTTGTTGCATGTATCAATAGTTTATTCCTTTCTGTTGCTGAGAAGTATTCCAGGGTATGAAGGTACTATGGTTTAACCTGTTGAAGGATATCTGGGTTTTTTCCAGTTTTTGACAATTATGTATAAAGCTGTAAATATTCATGTATATTTTTTATGTGAACATATGTTTTCATTTTCCTGGGATAAATGCCCAAGAGTGCAATTGCTAGGTTGTACAGTAGTTGCATGTTTAGTTTTTTAAGACACTGTCAAACTTTTCCAGAGGTCTGTCCCATTTTACATTCTCACCAGCAGTATATGAGTGAGCCACCTTTTCTGCATCTTTACCAGACTTTGATGTTATTAGTGTTTGTTAGCTTTTGTGATTAATATATAGTGATATCTCATTGTGGTTTTAACTTGCATTTTTCTAATGGCTAATGATGAATATCTTTTCATGTGCTTATTTGGCATCTATATATCTTCTTAGGTGAAGTCTCTCTTCCTGTCTTTTGACCATGTGTTGTCTAATTGGATTTTTTTTAAACTGTTGAGTTTTGAGAGTTCTTGTGTAATCTAGATAACAATCCTTTGTCAGATATGTGATTTGTAAATATTTTTTTCCCAGTCTATAGCTTGTCTTTTTATCCTCTTCACAGGGTCTTTTGCAGAACAAAAGTTTCAGATTTTGATGAAATCCAACTTATCAGTTTTTCCATTTATGGATTATGCTTTTGGTATCAAGTATAAGAATTCCTTGCCTAGAAAATCCTGAAGATTTTCTCCTAGGTTTTTTTCCTTCTAAAATAATATTTTTATGTTTTACATTTAGGTCCATAATCATTTTGAGTTAATTTTTGTATTGGGTATGAGTTTAGTATTCCTTCCTTCCTTCCTTCCTTCCTTTTAACTTATGGGTATCTGATTGTTCTATCACCATTTGTTGAAAAGGCTGTCTTTCCTTCATTGAGTTGCTTTTCGACCATTGCAAAAAATCAGTTTGACATTTATGCAAATCTATTTCTGGGTTTGCTATTCTATTCCATTGATATATGTGTCTGGTCCTCTGTTAATACCACACAGTCTTGATTACTGTAGCAATATAGTATGTCTTGAAATCAGGTAAAATGATTCTTTCCACTTTATTTTTTTCAAAATTGTTTTAGCTCTTCTAGTTCCTTTGCCTTTCCATATAAATTTGAGAACAATCCTGTCTATATCTTTAAAAACATTTTGCTGAAATTTTGATAAGAATTACATTAAGCCTATATATATATATATATATAAATTTGGGGACAATTGCTATTTTTAATATTTTGAATCTTCAGTATGTTTTTCTGTATATTTGGATCTTCTTTTATTTTTTCATCAGCGTTTTATAGTTTTTAGCATATAAATACTGTACGTTTTGTTAGATTTACGCCTAGGTATTTCATTTTTTTGAGCAATCATAATCAGTATTGTATTTTTAATTTCACTGTCCAGGTGTTCACTGGCAATCTGTACAACTATAATTAATGTTATTCTTCGATCATTGACCTTGCTGAACTTATTTGTTCTAGTTTTACTGTAAATTCTTTGGGATTTTCTATGTAGACAATCATGTCCTCTCAAATAGGGACAGTTTTCTTTCTTTCTTTCTGGTATGTATACCATTTACTTCTTCTTGCCTTCTTGCTATGCTAGAACTTCCAGCATTATGTTGAATAAGAGTAGAGAGAATGGATATCCTTGCCTTGTTACTGATATTAGAGGAAAAAACACACAATTTTTCACCATTACATATAATGTTAGCAAAGGTTTTTTGTAGATGTTCTTTGCCAATTGATATTTAAATTGGTGGTGTAGCAACTTGACTTATTGATGAAGGGTCCTGGTGGCCTTATGAAATGGTCAGGTGGCCTGTATACTTAATGATTCAAAAGGTACACTGTCCTGTCTCAAAGCGTTTCTCCCGATCCTAATGAAATTCACTAGCTAGACACTCTTTGCATCTTTTTAAATGGGAGACCTCTTAGAAAGGTTAACATTTTATACTGCGGTCACTCTTACCTTTGTGAAATAGTTTATGTTTCTTTCTTCCTTATCCAAGTACAAAAGCCCAGGATGGGTGGGGGAAGAAAACAGTTTTGGAGCAGAGAATGCCTCATTTGGGCAGCAGGAGGTTACTGGAGTGCCTTTCCTAGTTAAAGCACAGACAGGAACTTTGAAAAGGATCCAAAGCCTAATTTAACCTTTTAAAAATTTTGCATCATTTTTATATTAAATAACTATAATTTTAAAAGTACAAACACTGAACTTGCAAAGTTTATTTTATAATTTATTTTTAAATAGCTGTACGTTTAATATACTGCATTTGTTGGTGCCTCCTCCAAAGTGCATCTTGTAGAAAGCAAAAACATCCTAATGTTAGCTCTTTTGTCAAGAATGACAGCATGTCGTTATTTTACTTACAAAATGAGGACATGATATAACACCAAGTTATAAGAATGAAGCACAAATTATATTTCACAGAAAACAGGTAACTTTTACTTCATTTGGGAACATAATTTCTCAAGTTTAGACAATTCTCTCAAGAAATAGACAAAAATGTCCTAAGTAATTAGCCCATACAAACACAAAGAATTTGAAAGGGTTATTACATTTCTTTCTGTTGTAGTTTTACTTATGGAAAATTATTTACGAGTTAATAACATGGAAAACTTTTGTTCAATATACTTACTTAACATAGATCAATCAGTGACTCAGATTGTACTAGGCCCAGTCTGGAGACTTCTTATGGACTTATTATTTTATAATTTGATTGTCTTGTTTCTTGCTCATAATGTCATATTTGGGCTCTCTTTGTTGAACTTCTGGAAGATTCTGTAAAATGTATTACTTCATATATTTCAGCTCCATCCACCCCCCACTTAATGGCTGTGGTAAAATAACATCCTAATAGCTTTTGTAACTGTGAAATGTATACTCTTTCTGAGTCTAAAGGCTGAGTCTAAGACATACCTATCTTCAAAATATGTGTGTCTAAGATATTTATGTATAAATATATATGTTATTTGCTTACAGTACTTACATCAGGCTGCAAATAAGCTCCACCCAGCAAGAGTTTTCTTTAGGATGAGGGTAAGGCATTTTGCCAGAGTCTGGGCAAGAGCCGTGATTAATAGGCATAAGGTTAAGAACAAAAGTGCCTTCAAGTAAGCAATATAATTTTCAAATTGATGAGAAGGAACCAAAAATCACAGTGAGGAAAGGGATTATAAGAAAATACGCATCTGTTCTGAATTAGTTCAGGTCTCTTCACCTAGATAAATTATATTCCCAGGAACTGATAGTACCTTTGAATGGGCCTGTGGTTGGTGATCTTTGAGAACATGTAGAGAGTAAGAGGATAATGTACAAATGCCATCCCATGTGTAAAATAACCGTAAATTACAACTAGTGAATTCAATTTCAATCTCAGACAATGTACTAGAATATATTTATTAAAAGGTGATTTATAGGGGGCGCTTGGGTGGCTCAGTTGGTTAAGCATCTGTGTTCAGCTCAGGTCATAGTCTCAGGGCCCTGGGATCCAGGCTGGCATCGGGTCTCTGCTCAGTGGGGAATCTGCTTCTCCCTCTCCTTCTGCCCCTCTCCCAACTCATGTGCAGGAGCGCACACACTCTCTCTTTCAAATAAATAAATAAAATCTTAAAAAAATAAAAGGTGGTTTGTGAGTATATACTAGAAAGCAATAACCCTTGAGCCAATTTTACATTCATTAAGGGAACTGGCATGTAGGTCCTGCCATTCCATTTTGTGTACAGTTACTAGATCCAGGAACTGTAGTAGCCATAGAATATATGGGCTTTATGAAGACGTTTGACAAAGTTTGTCATAATATTCCTGAAGATAATATGAATCAGTATAAAGATAATTGGGTAGTTTAATAACCAGTTGAAAGTTGTACCTTCAACTCTTCAAATGTGCTGAATAATAGATCAGTATCAACCAAGTATTTATGACATGCTGTGGAATTCTTTCCTCAATTTTGTTATATTCAACATTTTTAATCAATGAACTGGATGGATAAAGCAACTTACAAGGATCAGTTTTGAAAAAGACACAAAGCTTAAAATTTCCTGGATACCAAAGTCAGTAACTAAAGGCTGAGTCTAAGACATACCTATCTTCAAAATATATGTGTGTCTGAGATATTTATGTATAAATATGTATGTTATTTACTTACATTTATAATTATATTTATTTTTCAGCACTTCAATCTGAAAAGCCAAATACATGATAGAATGAAGGTTATTGGTTGCAAGAAATTGGTAGTATAAGAAGGAAAGAGAATAGTGCAGGAAGATTGGGCATGGACCCCAAAGGGCAAGAAGGGCAGCTAGGTCTCAAGAGGAACTGAAGTGAGGAATTCGAAGGTCTTTGGTTCCTTTTTTCCTCTCCTACTCTGGATCCAGATTATCTTTGTCTCATCTTGTCTCTGTGTGTCTGCTCATTTTTCTCCCTCATTCCAGTAATGTGGCTAACTCTGTACCTTGCATATGATCCTTCTCCGTTGAGACTGCTTAAAGGTGTCCCAAATACCTGGGTCTTCAACACTTACAAGTCTGGTTGGCTCATCCCAGCTTAGGGCTTCGTTCTTTTGGGTCTAATGTCTAATCCTCATCCATGGCTGACGCCATGGCTAGGGTGGATGTGTGGAGGGAGTTTTAGTCATTTTACTAAACAGAGCATCCAGGACAGTAGAAGGTGGATTCTCTAAAAAACCGGACACAGGTGGGAAGGAATAGATTGGTATACTTAATATAATGAAAGATGGTTTTGTACTGAAGTATAAATATATATATATATATATATTTTAAAGATTTTATTTATTCATTTGACAGACACAGCGAGAGAGGGAACACAAGTAGGGGGAGTGGGAGGGGGAGAAGCAGGCTTCCCGTGGAGCAGGGAGTCCAACGCGGGGCTCAATCCCAGGACCCTGGGATCATGACCTGAGCCGAAGGCAGACGCTTAACGACTGAGCCACCCAGGCGCCCCTGTACTGAAGTATATTTTTTAAAAAATAGGGGCTTTATTTAACATAAAAGCCTGTTGTAGTATATAATATCAACATATAATTGCTGAAAATATAAAAGACAGTTGTGATCTAAGGTTGCATTAGAAGATACTACCAACGATATTACTTATGAGATATTAGAATGAGGGAGGCTTGAGCCCTCTCTTATTCTGTTTCAGTGAGACCAACCACACTGGAGTATTAAATTCTGGGCACCATACTTTGAGACATATATAGAACACTGGAACAAGTTCAGAGAAAATTATTTAGAATAAGGAAGAAATTCAAAACCGTGTCATATGGGAAACAGCTGAGGGAACTGGAAGTGTTGACCTGGAGAAGAGAAGATATGGAGTGTTCCTGAAAGCTGTTTTTAAATATTAGAAAGAGCTCTAGGGTTGTTCCACATGGTTCCTAGGAGGTCTAGGACCAGTGGATGTTCCAGGGAGGCAGATCTGGGGTCAGCATGACAAGGAATTTCCTGGTAGACAAAGCCATCAGAAGATAAACAGGTTGCTTTACAAAGTAGTTTCCCATCATTTGGGATGTTGAAATAGAGTCAGGATAATGACTTACTAAATTGGAGTAGACTTTATGAACCCATCCAGAGCTTGAACCAAGTTATCTTTATGATTTCCTCCAAACTTGTTGTTTTACAAATCTTTAATTTGGGTATTGCTGGCAGTTAGATGATTGATGTAGTCATTCGTCTGTATCCCACAGTATTATATTTTTTAATTTGAAATTTTTATTATTGAACTTTAGATGAGCAAAATGTTACTATGTAAAAATTTGTTATTAGTTTGTTTCATCTGACTCTTGTGTAATGGCATTGATAGGCAGATGAGGTGGTGTCACTCTTAGTTAAGGGAGCAGTTTCTACAATCTTGAGGGAGGTTGCATTAAAAGTAACGCTTAAAAGTGTTGCTTTCATTTTAGTACTCTGGAGCAAATATTTAATGAAGCCGTCTCTCATCCTTTGTGAATAGCAGGACAAGTAGAGTAGAGTCTACTTGAAGAACATTTATATACTTGAGACAGAAAAAAGAATTACCTCTCTCTTGACTTTGCTAAATTCCATTTTTCACTGCCCTTATGTTGACCAGAGATACATGAACATTTTATTTGAAGGAAGGAAGAGGATTTAGCTGACGTTCACATGGTAGATAAATATGACACAAATGGTTACAGGCTAATCTTCCTAATGATAAAATTAGGATATACATCTAGGTGCTGGGTTTAGATAGACTTGGGTTTAATCCCAATGTCTCTATGTATCAGCTAGTTATTCAACTTCAGTGGTTGCCATTTCCCTGTCTATAAAATCTACCATAGGTATCTACCATACCTATGTGAAGGGAAAAGGACTGGGAGAGAAGAGGTTAGGTTCAAAATGTTTTTACTATTTGTGGTTTTATGACAGAATTCTAGCATAAATTCTGTTAAATTCTGTAAAAAGCATAAAATGTTAAAACTGAACAGGAGCTTAAGAGTTCATTTGGTCCAATGCCAGAATTTTATAAATGAAGAAAAATGAGATCTGAAAAAGCCTAGAAGCATCTCCAGGTTCACAGTGCAACTGGCAGTAAAAGGCCCGTGGTTTCTCTCCACTTCGTGGAAAACTCCTCTTAAAACAAGAATTTTAAAGATGTTTTCATCATTTTTAATTTTATTTCGTGGAAACTATTTCAAGAGTAAATTTTTCTTAGAGATACTATGGAGAAATAATCACTCTGAAAGACCCTTTCTAATTCCAAGATTTTGTGTTAGAGTCAGTATCATGCCAGTTTTAAAAATTTTATCCAGAGGTAAGCAGTGTCATAATTATCACTCCATGGCATAGTCCAGTGTACATTTACTTGATTTGACCAGCATGGTTGCAATAACATCTTCCGTAGAACTTTGCTTTTCAGAATTTAAAAAATATCATTTTAATTTATGTATGTATGTCTGTATGTCTGTTTTCTAGATGTCTCCTGAAGAAAAAGTTTGTAAGTACTGTGGAGTCAGCTATCTTATTCTTCATGAGTTTAAGGCTATGGAAGAAAAAGTGAAAGTGATGGAAAAAGAGATGAAATTTTATCAAGGAAGCATAGACCGTGAAAAGAGACTTCAAGAAAAGCTACGGTCTCTTGGTCAAGATTTTGAACAGTACAGAATTGACAGTGAATCCAAAACAGAAAGGTTGGAGTCTGTTATTCTCTCCTGTCATTTATTTAGTTTGAAAGAAAAGTACAGGAAATAAATAGACTTTGAATGTTTTTCTAGAATTTCTCTAAATCAGTTATAAGTTACACTTTAATATATTTGAGTTCATTTAATCATTAATAATTATTAAACATAATTATTATAGTTTGAGCATTTCTTTGAGACATGTATTTACTATTTGAATAATTAGAAATCAGTTAATTCAGTAATTATATGTTGAGATGGGTCAAGTTTTATTTTTCCCTAGATGTATATCCTAATTTTATCATTAGGAAGATTTGTCTATCAAAAACCAGGTGAATTTTGGTAGTTTTTGATACTTAACATTTGTTTTTAAGTGGCCTCAAATATTTAGATTTATACAATAAGGTTTTCATGTTTTGAAAAGGATGCCAAAACGTTAAAATCGGTACATGATTCTAAATCACTGAAATTGGAATAAAATTGAAGAATGGGTTCCTAATGCTGTTGAATCTAATCAGCAATTTAGTCTGCCTAAAGACACTTCAGTGGATTTATACAAACACTTCTATAGAAGGGTTTTTGCTGGTATTTTATGGCTTTTCTTTTTTCTTATAAATGATTATTTCTCCATTTAAAATATCAACAATTGATGTTAGTAAATCTTGAATTTAATGAATGTAATGAATATGTCTTTGTAAAAGTAGGAACTTTGTTAAATCTCTGAAAGATTAAGAGCTTCAATTACATTTTATTTTACATTTTTATACATTAAACCTCCATTGAGCCCGATATTTCTTAGACCTTTACAAAGAAAATTTTGTTACAGTTTCTTCAATTTCAAATCTGAGTAATAAAGTATTTTGTAATATTTGAGTGGAAAAATAAAAAGTTTGAAGTATTTAGTTTAAAATTTTAGAATTGGAGGGTTTTTGCCTGTCAGAGCAGAAATTCTTTTGCTTGCTATATTTACATTTTACTTTCTTTAATAATATATTGAATTATATAAGTCATATATAAACACACAAAGTAAAAGAAGTAGATAGAAGAAAAGGCAAGGAATTCCCTTTTTATTCTGATTTTTTCTTACTGGAGATAAAACCGCTTTTAATGGTTTGGTGTATATCTTTCTAGATCCTTTATTGTGCCTTTACCTTTATTATAGATATATTTCTTTAAGATATCTAATGTATTATATAAGATGTATAATTTAAAAATCTTTATCTTTTGATAGACTAGTTTTAAATATAAGCAGTATGTTCAATATGTCATTCTGTGACTTTGCCATTTAATTTATATATATTGAAAATTGTTCCATGTTAATACATATAGATCTATCTTGTTTTTAACTGTTACAACATTTTCCTTACTAAGAATATGCCATAATTTACTTAACCATTTTTCTTTTCAACATTTAGATTATTTCCAATACTTATTACAGATAGTACCTATATTTATATTCTTATGTATGTATGTTTTCTGTGGGATAAATTCCTAGAAGTGAGATTGCTGAAAGAAAGGAAAAGCCAATTTAAAATTCTAATAAATGTTATACCAAATTGTCCTTTGAGAAGATAGTGTTAATTTATATTTGGCCAATAGTTTATAAAATGGCCATTTTCCTACTTGTTGTTAATATTAGAGTTTTTCAGATTTTTACTTTCCTTAAGAGGGGGAGGGGCAGACGCAGAGGAAGAGAGAGAATCCCATGCAGGCTCCACGCCCAGTGTGGAGCCTGACACACAGGGCTCGATCTCATGACCCTGAGATCACAACCTGAGCCAAACTCAAGAGTTGGATGCTTAACCGACTGAGTCATCCAGGTGCCCCATCAAATTTTTGCTTTTTTCTTGAGTGAAAAAAGTTACTTCATTGGTGTTTAATTTGTGTTTCTTTATTGCTAATGAGGTTGAACATTTTTTCATATGTTTATTCGACATTTATATTTCTTCCTCTATTAATTACTTGTTCATATCTGTTGTCCAAATTTCTATTGGGTTGTTTAGTTTTCTTTACTTACAGGAGTTTTTATTTTTTTATTTTATTCATTTTTTTAAAGATTCTATTTATTTATTTGACAGAGAGAGACACAGTGAGAGAGGGAACACAAGCAGGGGGAGTGGGAGAGGGAGAAGCAGGCCTCCCACGGAGCAGGGAGCTTGATGTGGGGCTTGATCCCAGGACCCTGGGATCATGACCTGAGCCGAAGGCAGACGCTTAACGACAGAGCCACCCAGGGGCCCCTAGGAGTTTTTAATATAACATGGATATTATACTTTGTTTATATATGTTGCTAATACTTTCTCGTTGTTGCTTATCTTTTTGTTTATTGTGTTTTTCTGCATTGATTTTTTTTTTTTTTAATATTCCATGCTAAATTCTGGTCAGGGTTCTGTGTCAAGTTCTTTTGGTTGCGAACAACAGAAACTCACCTAATTAACACTAACCTAGATTCAGGCAAGTTGAAAAACCAACATATGTTTAAAACTTTTATAGCATTGATGTTTTACTTACCTTTTAAATCTATTTGGGATTAATTTTTGTCTGGTGGATTTATAATTTCGTGTTTATTGTTGTTTTCTAAATGTATGGCTTGTTATCCCAATATTATTCATTATATCTTTCATTCTTTCTCCCTTGATTTGAAATGCTACCTATTAATTTCTATTCTAGTCTATTTCTGGACTCTCTGTTTTATGCTATTGATGTCTTAGTCCATTTGGGCAAATATAACAAGTACCATACACTGGGTGGTTATAAACAACATTATTTTTTCGCAGCTCTGGAGGCTGGGAAGTCCCAAGATCAAGGTGCTGGTGTATTTGGAAGGGTAGCTCCTCCCACCCCTTCTTGATTCATAGATAGCTGTCTTGCTGTGTCCTTACAAGGTATAAGAGGCAGGGAAGCTCTCCAAGGTCTCTTTTAGAAGGACATTGATCCCATTCATGAGGATAAAAATCCTCTGTGCCTGTTCATCATTCCCTCCCTTTTAAGGACTGGCAGCCACTGATCCATTTGCTGTCTTCATAGTTTTGTTTTTTTTCCAGAATGTCATATAGTTGGAATCATACAATATGTGGCCCTTTCAGGTTCTTTTACTTAGTAATAAGCATTTAAGTTTCCTGCATGTTTTTTCATGGCTTGATAGCTTCTTTCTTTTTAGTATTGAGTAATATTCCATTGTCTGGATGTACCACAGTTTATTTCTCCTTTCACCTTCTGAAGGACATCTTCGTTGCTTCCGAGTTTTGGCAATTATGAATAAAGCTTCCATAAATATTCACATGCAGGTTTTTGTATGGACCTACGTTTTCAGCTCTTTTGGATGAACACCCAAGAGTGTGATTGCTGGATCATATGATAAGAGTATGTATAATTTTGTAAGAAACTGCCAAATTGTCTTCCAAAGTGGCTCTATCACTGCTTTCCTGGCAGCAATGAATGAGAGTTCTGTTGCCACATCACCAGAATTTGGTGGTGTTGGTGTTTTGGATTTTGGCCATTCTAATAGGTGTGTAGTAGCATCTTGGTCATTTTAATTTTCATTTCCCTGATGACATATGATGTTGAACATCTTTTCACGTGCTTGCTATCTGTTCATCTTTGATGGCATGTTTGTTCAGATCTTTTGCCCATTTTTTTAAAAAGATTATTTATTTTAGAGAGAGAGAACATGAGCGGCAGGGATAGGGGGAAGGAGAGAGAATCTCAAGCAGACTCCATGCTAAGTGTGGAGCCCAACTCAGGCCTTGATATCAGGACCTTGAGATCACAACCTGAGCTGAAACCAAGAGTCTGATGCTTAACTGACTGCGCCATCCAGGAGCACCACATTTTTTAAAAAAGATCTTATTTGTTTACGTGAGCGAGAGAGAGAGCGTGCATGAGCAGGAGGGGCAAAGGGAGAGGGAGAGAGTCTTAAGCAGACTCCACACTGAGCTCAGAGCCCAACGTGGGGCTCTATCTCATGACCCTGAGATCTTGACCTGAGTGAAAACCAGGATGCTTAACCAGCTGTGCCACCAGGGCGCCCCAGCCCTTTTGCCCATTTTTAAATCAGATTGATTGTTTTCTTATTGTTGTTAAGAGTTCTTTGTATATTTTGGATAACAGTTCTTTATTGTATGTGTCTTTTGCAAATATTTTCTCCAAGTCTTTCGCTTGTCTTTATTTCTCTTGACATTCTCTTTAGCAGAGCAGATATTTTTAAATTTAATGAAGTCCATCTTATTGTTTCTTTCATGAAACTTGCCTTTGGTGTTGTATCTAAAAAGTTCTCACCATACCCAAGGTTATCTGATTTTTCTCCTGTTATTTTCTAGTTTTGTATTTTATATTTAGGTCCATGATACATTTGAGTTAATTTTTGTGAAAGTTGTAAGGTGTTTTTTGGGTTTGTTTGTTTATTTTTTTTGCATGTGGAGGTCTTGTGGTTGCTTTCAGCACCATATGTTAAAGAGACTATCTTTGCTCCATTGTGTTGCCTTTGCTCCTTTGTCAAAGAGCAGTTGACTGTATTTATGTAGATCTGTTTCTGGACTGTATATTCTGTTCCATTAATCTCTTTGTTCTTTTACCAATACTACATTATTTTGATTATTGTAGCTTTATAATAAATCTTGAAGCTGGGTAGTGTTAGTCTAAATTTTTTTTCTCCTTCAATCTTGAGTTGGCTATTCTGGGTCTTTTGTCTCTCCATGTAAACTTCAGAATCCATGTTTTCATATCCACAAAATAACTTGTGGAATTTTAATTGATATTGAATTAAATCAATACATCAAGTTGGGAAGAATTGATACCTTGACAATATTGAGTCTTCCTATCCAAAACATGGAATATCTCTCAATTTATTTAGTTCTTTGTTTTCTTTTTTCTTTCTTTCAAATTTTTATTTAAATTCTAGTTAGTTAACCTATAGTGTAATATTTAGAATTTAGTGATTCATCACTTACATATAACACCCAGAGCTCATCACAAGTGCCCTCCTTATTACCCATTCCCTATTTAGCCCATCCCCTACCCACCTATCTCCATCAACCCTCAGTTTGTTCTCTATTGTTAAGAGTCTCTTATGGTTTGTTTTCCTCTCTCTCTCTTTTCCCCCACTTCCCATATGTTTTGTTTCTTAAATTCCACATATGAGTGAAATCATATGGTATTTGTCTTTCTCTGACTGATTTCACTTAGTATAATACACTCTATCTAGCTCTATCCACATCATTGCAAATGGCAAAATTTCATTCTTTTTGATGGCTGAGTAGTCTTCCATTATATATATATATATATATATGTACATACATATATACCACATCTTCTTTATCCATTCATCAGCCGATGGACACTTGGGCTCTCTCCATAGTTTAGTTATTATTGACAATGCTGCTGTAAACATCAGGGTGCATGTACCCCTTTGAATCTGTATTTTTGTATCCTTTGGGTAAATACCTAGTAGTGCAGTTGCTGGGTCATAGGGTATTTCTATTTTTAACTTTTTGAGGCACTTCCATGCTATTTTCCAGAATGGCTGCACCAGTTTGCATTCTTACCAACAGTGTAAGGGGCTTCCCCTTCTCTGCATCCTCACCAACATCTGTGGGTTCCTGTGTTGTTAGTTTAGCCATTGTGACAGGTGTGAGGTGGTATCTCATCGTGGTTTTGATTTGTATTTCCCTGATGATGAGTGATGTTGAGTATCTTTTCATGTGTCTGTTGGCCATCTGTTTGTCTTCTTTGGAAAAATGGCTGTTCATGTCTTCTGCCCATTTCTTAACTGGATTATCTACATTTCGTTTTCTTATATAGATCTTGTACATATTTTGTTAGAGCTTTTTAGGGTTATACCTAAGTATTTCATTTTGCGGGGGGCGGGTACTAATGTAAATAGTAATCTGTTTTTAATTTCAAATTCCATGTGTTCATAGTACATAGGAAATTGATTGACTTTTGTATGTTAACCTTGTATCTTGCAACCTTGCTATAATCGCTTATTCTGGGAGTTTTTTTGTTGATTCTTTCATATTTTCTACGCAGGTGATCATATAGATTTGCATACTACAAATTTCAGTAAGTTGTATTTTCATTTTTATCTAAAGTATTTTTAAGCTTCTCTTGTGATTTCTTCTATGACCCATTGGTTGTTTTTTCATTTCCAAGTATTTTGGGATTTCCCAGCTCTTCTGTTTGATTTCTAGTTTAATTTCCTTTTGGTCTAAGCACAGACATTATATGATTTTTATTCTTTTAAATTTGTTAAGATGTGTTTTATGGTGCAGAATGTGGTCTGTCTTGGTGAATGTTCCATGTGAGCTTGAAAAAAATGTATATTCTGTTCTTGGATGAGGTAGTCCATAAATGTCAATTATATCAGTTGACCGATGATGCTGTTGAGTTCAACTATGTTCTTACTGATTTTCTACATGCTGAATCTGTCCATTTTTGTTAAAGTCTTCAACTATAATTGTGGATTTATCTATTTCTTCTTGTAATTCTATAGGCTTTTGCCTCATATTTTGATGCTCTGTTGTTAGGCTCTCTTGTTAAGTATTATTACGTTTTCTTGGGGTATTGACCCCTTTATCATTTATGTAATACCCCTTTTTAAGTCTGGTAACTGTCTTTGCTCTGAAGTCTTTTCTGTCTGAAACTAATAAGGACATTCTCACTTTTTTTTTTTATTAGTGTAGCATGATATATCTTTCTCCACTGCTTTATTTATAATCTAGTGCATCTTTATATTTAAAATGGGTTTCTTGCAGACAATATATACTTGGGTTTTGTTTTTCGATACACTCTGACAGTCTTGATCTTTTAATGGATAGATTTCGACCATTGACATTCAAAGTAATGATTGTTATAGTTAGGTCAAGATCTACCATTTTTGATACTCTTGTTCTTTGTTCTTATTTTTGTCTTCCACACTTTTTCTGCCTTTTGTGGATTTGAGCATTTTATATAATTCCATTTTCTCTTAGAATATCAGTTATTTTTTTTAATTTTTTTAGTTTTTGCCCTAGAATTTACAATATGTATATATATATGTAGCTAATCCAAGTCTACTTTCAAATAACACTATGCTGCTTCATGGGTAGTGTAAGTACCTTATAATAATGAAATATTCCTGGGCGCCTGGGTGGCTCAGTTGGTTAAGCGACTGCCTTCAGCTCAGGTCATGATCCTGGAGTCCCAGGATCGAGTCCCGCATCGGGCTCCCTGCTCGGCAGGGAGTCTGCTTCTCCCTCTGACCCTCCTCCCTCTCCTGCTCTCTCTCTCTCATTCTCTCTCTCAAATAAATAAATAAAATCTTTAAAAAAATAATAATAATGAAATATTCCTGATCCCTTCCTCCTATTTCTTATACCAGTGCTATCATTCATTTCATTTTTTTAAAAAGATTTTATTTATTTATTTGAGAGAGAGAGAGAGTGAGCACGAGTGAGGATGGGGGCAGAAGCAGAGGGAGAAGCAGACTCCCTGCTGAGCAGGGAGCCCGATGCAGGACTGTTTCCCAGGACCCTGGGATCATGACCTGAGCCAAAGGCAGATGCTTAACTGACTGAGCCACCCAGGTTCCCTCAATTCACTTTTAAGTAAGCATACATAAATACTCATATATATTTTTAAAAGTATACATAATCAAATACATTATTGCTCAATTATTAGTTTGAATGAATTGTTACTTATTAGACTAAAAATGAGGAAAAGTTTTTATTTTACCTTCACTTATTCCTTCTCTGATGCTCTTCCTTTCTTTATGTTAACCTGAGTTTCTGTTCTGTATTCTTTTACTTTTTTCTGAAGAACGTCTTTTAACATTTCTTGCAAAGCAGGTTGACTGGCAACAAATTCCCTCAACTTTTTTTTGTATTAGAAAGTCTTATTTCTCCTTCACTTTGGAAGGATAATTTTACAGGGTACAGAATTTTAGATTAATTTTTTTTCTCTCAAACTTCAAATATTTCACGCCACTTTTTTTTTTGCTTGCATGATTTCTGAGAAGTTGGATATAAGTCTTATCTTTGTTCCTCTATAGGTAAGGTGTTTTTATCCTCTGGCTTCTATCAAGATTTTTTTTTTAGTGATGGTTTTCTGTAGTTTAGAGATGATATACCTAAGTGTGGAGGTTTTTTTACGGGGCGTGGCATTTATCCTGCTTGGTATTCTCTAAGGTTCCTGGATCTGTGGTTTTGTGTCTGACGTTAATTTGGAAAAAAATCTCAGTCGTCATTTCAAATATTTCTTTTCCTTTATTTCTTCTTTTATTCTTGTTATGTGTATGTTACACCTTTTATAGTTGTCCCAAAGTTCTTGGATATTCTCTTTTTTTTTTTTCATTTTTTCCCCTTGCATTTCAGTTTTAGAAGCTTTTCAGTTCTATTGTCAAATCCTCAAGCTCAGAGATTCTTTCCTAAATGATGTCTAGTCTACTAATAAGCCCGTTAAAAGCATTCTTCATTTTGTTACAGTGTTTTTGATCTCTAACATTTCTTTCTGATTCTTTCTTCAAAGTTTCATCTCTCTGCTTACTTATCCATGTGATCTTTGTCTGCTTTTTCCATTAAACCTCTTTTCATATTAATCATAGTTTTAAAAGAATTACTAGTCTCATAATTCTAACATTCCTGCCATATCTGCCTCTGGTTCTGATGCTTGTTCAGTCTCATCAAACTGTTTTTTTTGTTTTTTTTTTTGCCTTTTAATATGCCTTGCAATTTTTTGAAAGGTGCACGTAATGTACTAGGTAAATGGGTCTTTAGTAATGCAATGGTAATGTGGTGGGTGGGAGTTGAGGGAGGTGTTCAATAGTCCTGTGATTGGGCCTCAGTCTTGTAGTAAGCCTGTGCCTCTGCACTGTGAACTTCACAGATGTTCCTCAGTTGCCAGCCCCTTACCCTTCCTTACTCCCACCCTTACGTGGGACAGGATGGCTAGAGTGGAGCTAGGTATTTCCCTTTGCCAGGTTAGTTGAGCTCTGATAAAACCCCAGCAGGTTAAACTCTGATAAGATAGTTTCTCCTGAGAGCAGGCCTTGTTAAACAGAATACAAAGCTCTGGTATATTTCAACATATTTACTTTTCCCCTCTGTTTGTCAGAGGCACAAGTGGATTTTTCTCTAACTTTCACTGTGAGGACCTGATAGGGCTCCTGGATGTAAAACTCACAAAAATGTGGGGTTCCCCTAGAGTTTTTATCTCTCAGATTTGTTCACAGTGAATTTCTAGTCTTTTGCCAGTTATAATTCAGGTTTTTGTTTCCTCGCATTGGTTCTCATGGCGGTTACTCTTGGGGTTCTGCTCTGAGAAATTGTAATTCTCTGTATCTACCTTTGTCTCCAGTTTTGTGGGGCAGTGGTTTGCCTTATGACCTCACTTCTCTGAGAGATCTAGCAAGAGCTATTCATTTTCACTTTTTACTTATTGTTAGGGTAGCATATTGACTTCTAAGCTCCTTACATTCCTGACTGGAAACCGGAAGTCTTATGCTGGCATTTAAAAAAAAAAGACTTAATACTTTAAAATTTTTTATTTTTTTCATGTTCTATAAATGTTTATAACTGGACTCATTAAGTCTCATGAAACCTGAATCAAAGTGTAGACATAGCAAGGGGAAGAACAGAACATGGTAGACAAAGGAAATAGCAGAAAAATATGCGTGTCGAAAACTTAAAAACATATGGATTTCAAATAACATTTCCTAACCTTGACTTTCTAGTTATAATACGTTAATGCTATTATTTCTGTATCAGTTCCTTTGGTATCTGTCATAGTCTAGTACTGAGCTGCCAATGTGACATTGTGGCAGAAATATCTTTTGGGGCTCCTCTGGGAGGTCTACTTCAGAGTTCCTCTGGAAAGGACTTCATTTGAGTAGCCACAAGGAGATTCTGTGTGTGCAGACAGATTGATACCGAATAGCTAAATATATCATTATTATAGCTACCAGGGTATTCTATTGATTTTTAAGCTCATTGAAACTATTAGTTTAAGCTTATGGTGCTCACCAACTGGTCAGAATGACACGTAGTACATTTTACCTTTATTCATCACAGAGTAGCATACTGATCACAGCTGGGTGTTTCAGAGAATCCAAGAACCAATAATGGCAGATTATTGGTCAGAAATATTTGTGTTTAGAATTGAATGAATTTATTACGTTAAACTTTAATTTTGAGGTAATGATAGATTCATATGCAGTATAAGAAATAATGGAGATCCTGTGTACTATTTACCCAGTTTCCCCTGATGGTAACAGCTTGTAAGACTATAGTATAAGATCACAATGAGGATATTGACATTGATACAGTCAAGATGCAGGACAGTTTCATTACCACAGGATTCCTCATGTTGCTCTCTATAGCCACAATTATCCTTGCCCTCCTCCATTCATGACCTTGGCAACCACCATTTCTATAATTTTGTCCTTTCAAGAATGTCATATAGATGGAATCATAGAATATGAGTCTTTTGGGATAGCCTTTTCATTCAGCGTAATTCTTGGGAGATGCATCCAAGTTGTGTGTATTAATAGTTCATTCCTGTTTATTGCTGAGTAGTATTACATTGTATTGATGTACCACATTTTGATTTATATCAATCATTCACTGAAGAGCATGTTGGTTATTTTCAGCTTTTCCCTATTACAAAGGAAGCTGCTATGAATATGTATATACAGATTTTTGTGTGAACATGAGTTTTGTTTCTCTGAGATAAATGTTCAGAATGCAGTTGTTGGATTGTAGGGTAATTGCATGTTTGGTTTTATTTTTTATTTTATTTTATTTTGCATGTTTGGTTTTATAAGCATCTTCCAAATAGTGTTCCAGTGTGGTTGTACCATTTTATATTTTCACCAGGAAAATATGAGTCATCCAGTTTTTTCACATCCTCACCAGCATTTGATGTCAAGTATTCTTTATTTTAGCTATTCTGATAGGTGTGTAATGGGACGTCATCATGGTTTTAATTTGCATTTCCTTAATGGCTTGTGATGTTAAACATCTTTTCATTTGTGTATTAGTTTGCCAGGGCTGCCATAACAAAATAGTACAGACTGTGTGGCTTTGACAACAGAAATTTATTTTCTCACAGTTTTGGAGCTAGAAGTCCAAGATCAAGGTGCTTGATTTCTGAAAGGCCTCTTTTCCTGACTTTTAGATAGCTACTTGCACGCTGTGTCTCCACATGACCTCTTCTCTGTACATTTGAAGAGAGAGATCTCTGGTGTTTCCTCATCTTCTTATACGGATACCAGTGCTATGAGATTAGGACCCCACCCTCATGATGTCATTTAACTTTAATTACCTCACTAAAGGCCCATCTCCAGATATGGTCACATTGGGAGTTAGGGCTTCAACATATGAATTTTGGAGGGACATATTCAGTCCTTAATATTGTGCTCATTTGTTATCTGTATATTCTCTTTGGTGAAATGTCTATTTATATCTTTTGCCCATTTTCTAGTTGAAATGTTGAGTTTTTTAGTGTTGGGTTTTGAGAATTTTTTATGTACTCTCAATACTAGTTCTTTTCAGGATATGTGGTTTGTAAATATTATCTCCCAGTCTTTTTATCCTCTTCACAGGGTCTTTTGCAGAACAAAACTTTTTACTTTTGATGAGATATAATGTTATCAGTTTCTCTTTCTATAGATCATGCTTTTGTCAAGCCTAAGAACTCTTTGCCTGACCATAGATCCTAAAGATTTTCCTCTATGTTTTTTTTTTCTAAAAGTTTTCATATTTTACACTTAAGAACATGATTCAGTTTGTCTTCGTTTTTTTTTATAAGGTGTGGCACTTAGGTTGAAGTTCATTTCTTGCCTATAAATGTTCAGTTGCTCCAGCACCATTTGTTTATTTATTTTTGCTGTTTTTTTTACATTTTATTTTTTATGTTATGTTAATCACCATTTTTTGATGTAGTGTTCCATGATTCATTGTTTGCGTATAACACCCAGTGCTCCATTCAATATGTGTCCGCTTTAATACGCATCACCAGGCTAACCCATCCCCCCACTACCCTCCCCTCTAGAACCCTCAGTTTGTTTCTCAGAGTCCATACGAACCATGAGAGACCATTTATTTAAAAGGCTACCTTCCCTTCATTGAATTGCTTTTGCACATTTGTCAAAAATTAATTTGGGCACATTTGTGTTGGTTTATTTTGGGGTTCTCTATTTTGTTCCATTTATCCATGTGTCTATTTTTCCACCAGTCCCACACAGTTTGATTATTGTAGGAATTTGGTGGGCCTTTATATTAAAGGTAGAGTGATTCCTCTTATTTTATTCTTCTTTTTTTTTTTTTTTTTTTTTCTTTTTTTAAAAGATATTTATTTATTTGAAAGAGAGAGAGACAGAGATAAGGAGAGAGAGCATAAGTGGGGAGGAGAGGGAGAAGCAGGCTCCCCACTGAGCAGGGAGCCCGATGTGGGGCTCGATCCCAGGACCCTGGGATCATGACCTGAGCCGAAGGCAGATGCTTAACCGACTGAGCCACTCAGGCACCCCTATTCTTCTTTTTAAAGACTGTTTTAGAGGTGCCCCGTGGCTCAGTTGGTTAAGCATCCAACTCTTGGTTTCAGCTCAGGGTCATGAGATTGAGCTCTGTGTTGGGCTCCGTGCTCAGTGCTGAGTCTAGTTGAGATTCTCTCCCTCTTCCTCTGCCCTGCCCCGCACTCATGCAATACACTCTTTCTCTAAAATAAAATAAATAAATTCGTAAAAAAAAAAAAAGATTGTTTTAGTTCTAGTTTCTTTACCTTTCCATATAGAATTGAGAATAAGCTTATGTCTACAAAACATCTTGCTCAGATTTTGATAGGAATTAAATTAACCTGTGTATCAATTTGGGGAGAATTGACATCTTTACTATGTTGAGTTTTCCAATTCACGAACACAGTATATCTCTCCATTTATTTAGGTCTTCTTTGGTTTCTTTCATCAGCATTTTGTAATTATCAGCATACAGAGCTTGTACATGTTTTGTTGATTTGTACTCAAGTATTTTATTTTTTTGGAGCATTTGTAAATGGTATTGTGTTTTAGTTTTGGTTTCCACATGCTCATTGTTAGTATAGAGAAAGGCGTCGTTAGTATACAGAAATGCAGACAATCATGGTGTCTGCAAATATGGGCAGTTTTCTTTACTATTTATACTTTTTTTTTTTTGCTTTGCTACAGTGACTAGAACTTCCAATAATATGTTAAGTGTGGTGAGAGTGTACATTCTTGCCTTACTCCCAATCTTAGAGGGAAAGCATTCACTCTTTCACTGCATTAAGCATCAGCTCTAAGGTTTTTTTTGTAGATGTTCTGTCTCCAGTTGAAGAAGTTCAGCTCTAATCTTAGTTGGCTGAGTTTTTATCATGAATGGTTGATGGATTTTGTTAAATGTTTTTTCTTTGTCCTTTGATGTAATCATATAATTGTTCTTCTTAATCCTGCATATATAGTGGAATATATTGATTAAAAATATTGAACCAGACTTGTACACCTAGAATAAATCCCACTTGGTCATGGTGTATTATATATGTTTACTAGATCTGATTTGCTAATATTTTGTTGAGGGTTTTTGTGTCTAAATTATTGAGAGATATTGGTGTGTAGTTTCTTTTTTTGTTGTTATGTTTTTGTCTGGTGTTGGTATTGTGTTAATGAGAAGTGATTCCTTCTCTTTTATTTTCTGGAAGAGATTGATTAATTCATCTTTAAATGTCTGAATTCTCCAGTGAAACCATCGAATCCTGAAGACTTTTGTTGTTGTAGATAGCTTTTAAATCACAGATTCCATGTCTTTAATGGTTATAAGACTGCTTAAGTTATTTCTTTCATCTTGGTTGAGGTTTGATAGTTCATGGTTTTCAAGCAACTCTATCCCAAGTTGTCAAATTTTGGGGGGTATTGTTTATAGTAATACCTTACTATATCCTTTTGATGGCTAGAGGATCTGTAGTGATATTCCTTCTTTCATTCCTGATGTTGTTAATCTTTGTCTTCTTTTTATCCTTTTAATTCTTTATAAATTTTGTTGATGTTTTTAAAGAGCCAGTTTTTGTTTCATAAATTTTCTCTCTTTTAAAATTTTTTTGTTTTCAATTTAATTGACTTCTGCTTTTTTGGTATTTCTTTTTCTTCTGCTTGCTTTGGTTTTATTGTACTTTCCTTTTTCTAATTTCTTGAGATAGGAACTTAGATTTTTTTTTTAAGTTTTTATTTAAATTCCAGTTAATATTTTGGGTATACAATATAGTGATTCTTATTTATTTGAGAACTTCCCTCTTTTTTAGTGGAAGCACTTCCCTCTTTTCTGATGGAAGCACTTAATGTTTCAAATAGAAAATTTTACTCATAAATTTAATCCTCTTCACTGCTTTAGTTGTGTTGTACATGTTCTGATATGCTATACTTTCATCTCCATTTTAGTTATCTGTGTGTGTATGTATAATTTTAAAAATTTCTTTTGAGACTTCTTTGACATATGCATTATTTAGAAATGTGCTGTTTAGTTTCCAAGTGTTTTGTAGATTTTCTTGTTATCTTTGTTATTGATTTCTAGCTCGATTCCATTATGGTAAGAGAATATACTTATATAATTTCAGCTTTTAAAAATTTGTTGAAATTTGTTTTCTGACCCAGAATATGCGCTGCCTTGGTGACTGTTATATGGGTACTTGAAAAAAATATGTATACTGCTGTTGTTGGGTGGAGTTTTTTATATATGGCAATTAAGACCTTGTGATTGATAGTTTTGTTGAGTTCTTTCATTTCCTTGCTGATTTTCTGTCTAATTCTATCAGTTACTAAAAGTGGAATTTTGAAAGTCCCCAATTTTAATTGTAGACTTGTCTATTTTTGGGTCTATAATTTTTGTTTTACATAATTTGTGGTTTTGTTGTTTGATGTGAACACCTGTAGGATTGGTATGTGTTCCTGGTGGATTGATCCTTTTATCATTATGTAATGTCCTTTCTTTCTTTCTAGTAATTTTCTTTGTTCAGAAGTCTACTTTTTTCCTGCTTTTTTATTTTTTAAATTTTATTATGTTATGTTAGTCACCATACAATATATCATTACTTTATCTGATATATATATAGTCACTACTGTTTTTTTAAAACAGTTTACAGAGGCACCTGGGTGGCTCAGTAGGTTAGGTATCCAACTCTTGAATTCAGGTAAGGTATTGATCTCAGGGTCATGAGTTCAGGCCCTGTGTTCAGGTTCCTGTGTTGGGCTCCACTCTAGGTGTGGAGCCTACTTAAAAAAAAAAAAAAAAGTTAAAACTGTTTACATGGTATATTGTTTCTATTCTTTTGCTGTTAATCTACCTATGAGCAAATTTTGAATTTTGTAGACAGCATGTTGTTGAACCGTGTTTTGTTTTGTTTTGTTTTTTTAAATCTACTCTGCCAGTCTCTCTTTTTCTTTTATTTATTTGAGAGTGAGAGAGAGTAAGTGGGGTAAGGGGCAATGGGAGAGGGAGAGAGAGAATCTCAAGCAGACTCTGTGCTAAATGCAGAGCCTGACGTGGGGTTCAATCTCACGACCCTGAGATTATAATGCCCTGAGCCGAAATAAAGAGTCAGTCACTTAACCAACTGAGCCACCCACGTGCCCCTCGGCCAGTCTCTTTTAATTTATGTATTTTTAAAAAATATTTAATTAATTTATTTATTTGACCGAGAGAGAGGGAGAGAGCATGAGACAGGGGGAGAGGCAGAGGGAGAGGGAGAAGCAGATTCCTCGCTGAGCAGGGATCCTGATGTGGGGCTGGATCCAGGAACCCTGTGATCATGACCTGACCTGAAGGCAGCTTAATGACTGAGCCACCAGGCACCCCTTAATTTATGTATTTAGACCATTTACATTTAAGGTGATTATTGGTATGTTAGAGTTTAAGTATGCCATTGAATTATTTGTGTTCAGTTTGTTTCCTCTGGTTCTCTTTTTTTCCATTTTTTACCTTTCTTTTGGTTTCTTGAACATTTTTAGGATTATATTCTGATATATTTATAGTGATTTTATGTATATTGCTTTGCATGGGTTTCTTGGTGGATGTTCTGGTTATTGCAATATAGACACATAATTTGTAGTCTGTGGTCTAATAATGATGTGTCTTACATGGACTTCTTGGGTTTATTCTTAACGACTGTGCCACCCAGGCGCCCCTTGGGTTTATTCTATTTGGGTAGAATAAGATCTTCCCTAAAGCTTGTTGAATCTATAGGTTTATATCTCTTGCCATATTTAGGAAGTTTTCAGCCATTATTTCTTTGAATATTATTTTGTCCTACTTTCTCTCTTCTCATTCTTAGATTCTAATCCTATGAATTTTAGCTCTTTTGTTACTGTCTCACGTTTCTGAGACTTCGTTAATTGTGTGTTTTTTGTTTTTCCTATTTTCTCTTTGTTCAGTTTGGGTGAATACTGTTGATTTATCCTGAAGTTTATTGATTCTGTCTTCTGTCATTATACTTTGCTATTGAGCCTGTCTAGTGAGTTTTTTCTTTCAGTTTTTGCATTTTCAGTTCTATAATTTCTATTTGGTTCTTTTTTGTAACTTCTCTTTGTTGAGATTATTTTTTGTTTCAATAGAATATTTAATCGCTTTTAAAATAATTTTTATGCTGGCTGCTTTATAATCCTTGTCAGATAATTCCAACATTTGATTTATCTCAGTGTTGGGTCTGCTGTTTATCTTTTCTTGTTAATGTTATGATTTTCCTGGTTCTGGCATGATGAGTGATTTTCCATTGAATCCTGGTTATTTTGAGGTTATACTATGAGGGCTCTGGATCCTATTTCATCTTTTTTTTTTTTTTAAAGCAGGCACTCCCCCTATTGAGGTATAGCATGAAAGCCAGATGGGGTATATTTGTTCAGCTTCCTGCTGGGCTCACTGACACTACTCCAGCAAAAGTGGGTTTTGACTCATAGTGCCTTGTATCAAACTGGTAGAGTGGAAGTTCACCTATCCCCCTTAGCTCCATTCACACTTTTCTGGCTAAACCAACTTGTACTGTCTTGTGTCTCTGCTTGGATTATAACATTAGCTCCCTGCTGCTGAACTCACTGTTAACAAAGACTGAGAGTCAGAGGGCTGACTCACACTGCTTTGTTGCAGGTGAATGGTTAGAAGAAGCTTGACTCCTCTATGTGCCCCACTGACACCAAGGGATGGAAGAAGTAGAGTGCCACCCAGCCCTGCTTCCTGCCACTTTATTCTGCCTTGTTGATGCCAGCTTGGAGTGGAGGCTCAGCTCCTTGCTGGTCGCACTGGCACCAGAGGAAAGGAAGCAGATTGTTGACTACTCGGTTTTACAGTACCTTGTTCTACCTCATTGGTATTGAGGAGGGCTGGAGGCTCCTAATTGAGATCCTCTAGGATCTGGATGGGGAGCAGGAATAGAGTGCTGCTGGTACTGTTTTTAACTGCTTCATTCCGTCTCTTTGCTGTCACTCGGTATGGAGGTTTAGTTCCCACTATGCCTCCCTGACACCGGAGTGGAAGGAAAGTGGAGTGGTCACTACTACTGCTTTATATGACTTTGTTCAGACTCAGTGCAGGGGGGCATGGTGGAGGGCTAGCTTTCCATTGGCCCTGCTGACACTTCCCCTGGTGGGGGAGTTGGAGCAGATCTTAACTCCTACAAGAGGGAAATGGAAGATCAGCTCCCAGATCAGCCCACTGACACAATGCCAGTCAGGTGAATTAGAGTACATCACCTGCTTCTAAGGGGTAGGGATGGGATGGTGTGGAAGATCGACTTTCTACTTGGCCCCAGCCCCACTGAAACCGGGGGGTGGGAGGTACAGTGGTACAGTTGATGTCTAGCTTGAGAGGGTGGATATTGCCAAGAATGTTTTTGTTGTTTAGTCACCCTATTCCTGATCAGCTATGGACTTTTTCTTTTTTGTCTGTGGCTATTGGTGATTCTGCTTTGGAGACTTTGGCACATTGTCTGGGATATATGGAGATAATAAGGAAACTCAGGGATCTCATTGCCTTGGTATTTCTCAAGTCCTGAGATTCCTAGGCCATCTGTCTTCCTTTGACCTTTCAGAGGCTTTCTATACTTATGTTGTGTTACGATCAGGGCTTTTTAGTTGTAAGAGGGAGGACCTGAGAGTAATAGGGCTACTCCATCTTGGTTGTGACCTTGAGTTGATATTTTAGCCAAATTAAATATTGCTTTGAATAATTGAAAACTTTTTTAAGTAATTGATTAATTTTTCACAAATGTCAATAGCTAGTTCACAAAAGTCCGTAGTTATATAAATGCATCTCTATGTCTCTGCTAAACATTTCTTCTTTGAGTTCTGTTCTGCTAATGCCAAATTGAGACTGTGGCATGGAGATTTAAGCAGTTTTACAGTAGGCCTGACTGTGAGGAACTAGACTTAAGAGTTTTGTTGATCATAGTTGGCTGTTCTCAACAATCAGGTGAGCTATAGAAGTCAAGTCTAAAGCAGTCAGCCCAAGGAATGGGCATAGGTAGGTACCAAGGGTTCAGAGAGTCAGATCAAGTCCTCAGTTTGGGATCAAAATTAATACAGAGAGTGTCTCTGAGTTTATAAATGTACTTGGCTAAAATAGAGGGTCATTGGGCAAACAAAGTAGATTTTGTGAATTATCTTCCCCTGCCAAATCTACCTTCCACATAGACTAGTTATATCAGTTAGGAATGCATTCTGCAGCAAGTGGCTTAAGTAGACATGGCTTTATTTATTTCTTGAATCAAGAAGAAAGGGTATATAGGCAGTTCAGTAACGTCACCAGGGACCCAGCCCTTTTCCATCTCTCACTTTGTCTTTCTCAATGAGTTGAGTCTCATGTTGGTCTTCTCATGATCTCAAGATGGCTTCTGCACTGCCAGATGTCACATTCATTTCTAGGCAGGAATATGAGGGGTGAAGCACTCAGGGGAAATGCCTGTATTAGAAGATCAAAAGCTTTCCTACAACTGCAGGGGTTCTGGGGAACTGACTGCAGGGAGTTGGCTCACTGCTTGCTAAAATACCAGGTTCTGTTGTAAGGAAGAATACACTAGCAGGACCTGCCTCACTGGACCATTACATCTTCCTCCAGAAAATAATGTGTGCATGCTTACTTTAGTTCCTTGAGTGGGAGAAAAATAGTATCTCAAGAAAAGAAAATGTATCAAGGACTCCCTTTTTAAAAAGGTCTTCTGTACATGTCTTGTCAAGGCTCTGCTTTTTCTACTTTTGCAGTATTCTCTGGGGTTTGTGGAAGTAGTGTTAAGAGGCACACATTAAAAATGTTTGTGACAAATGATTTTGAATGATTAAGATTTTATAGAGCAAAGAACTGATGCAGAACTATAGATCTCATGGGGTGGGGTACTTCCTAGATAATCACTTCAAGATCTCTGGGGCTTTTCAAGCCTTCACTTCTCTCATGAGATCCTGGTTTGTCACTTTTGGGGTACAGTGAGAATATCTGCAGTGAAATAAGAGCTGGTATTAATGGGAGTGTGGTTGGGCCGAACATGGGGAAGGCAGGAAAAATAAGGTGGAGTTCCACTGGGGAAAGCATTTATTCTTTTTCAGGCCGCTGAAAAATGGCTTTAATAGACACAGGGTCATTAGCAAATAATTTAAACCTAGAAGTTCATATCATTTTTTGTTTTCAGTCTAGGTGTATACATATGAGTTTATTATATTGATATCTTTACTATGCATTACTTAAACCTTGAGAAACCTAAACAAATTTTATTCACATCATACAGTCTAAGACCAGCTAATCTTTTTATTGTCTTTTCATTGTTCACCAGTACTAGACTATGTTCGAGACCAAAGTCCTTAGGTATACATCATACTATTTTCCTTTATTCCTTCTCTCTGTGGACATGTGCAAACAGAAAATAAAGTTTGACAGGTGTTTTTACTGTTGGTATAAATAATGCTTACATGGGTTTCCTTGTTACTAGATCTGGAAAGGTTATGGAGATTGATATTTATTCAACAACATTGATAGACCTATGTATACATGTATATCTTTTATTACCAGTATAACTTTGAAAGCTCTTCTGTGTATCATTATGTTGTTGCTATAGCAATGTAGTTACCAAAATAAGGTATGTTTTTTTTCCTGCTTTGTCTTTTTAAAGGAGGTCTCTTTTTCCACAAGCTTTTTAATCCGGACTGTGGAATTTTGGTCCCAGACATTCAATATTCTTTCTATTCATCTTTTCCCCTTGAATTTCCCTTGCTTAAAATTATTTATCATTATAAAATGCAGTTTTTATTGGACTAAATCCTAGTGGGAGTTATAAAGATGAATGAAGGAAAGCCGTGTATGATATGGTATAAACAGTAGAGGCTCTGCTGTTACCTAGCCCCATGATCTTGGCTTGTAATCTTTTCATACTTTTGCTGCTTCATCTAGAAAATGGTCAAAGAACCAGCTACTTCACAGGAATGATGTACACATTACTCTGCCTGGCAGGAATTCAGTTATGTCTTACTTCCTTCATCTTCCTTTTCTTCCCTTTCCCTGTTTTTTGTTTTTTTGTTTTTGTTTTGTTTTTGTTTTTGTTTTGTTTTTTTGTTTGTTTGTTTTTTTTTAACTAAGGTTAATAGCATACAGTTTTTTTCCTCCATAGATGTCATCACATTCCCACCTACCCTGGATATCTGAACATTACCTGATATAAGGGAAGTTCTTAGGTCTAGGAAATATCTCGATCTCAGCTCTACCAAAACAATGAATTCCATTTTAATTGGTGATTTAAAATGCCTAACCAACTTTGATTATGTCCACAGCCTGTGTTTCTGCTCAATGGAGTAGAGATTTTGTAGAAAGCATAATTTTAGAACTTAATTGTTACTTTTATTTATTATACCCCCCTTATTTCCAAAAAGAATATGAGGTGTTATAAAAGGACATAATAAAATTAACAACTTGATGGAAAAAAAGGGAGGAAGGTGTTGGACAAAAACCAAGAAACAGAATAGGTGAACCCCTAGAGTCAACAGTTAAGTGCAGCTTTCCTGAAAATCCTACCTGAACTTGAGGGATTCTGTTAATAGCCTTTTTCTAGGAATAGGAGTGGAGTAGGGGTTAGAGAGGTGGGTTTATTTAGTTTGTTTGTTTATTTCAGCAAGGCTGACTTAGCACTAGAAGAAACCTACAAGAAATCTGTAGGAAGTAAGTAGGAGGGCCCCTAGGCCCTAGTGAGAACCTGGCTATCTGTGTAGCATGAAGCCAGTCCTGATAGGTGACAGGTGGCTGCCCCTCTAAGGCTGCTGTTCATTGAGGAGGCAGCAAAACTTTTCTAAAGAACGCAGCCCCAGCCTATCTTTCTGTTAGTTTCTCTTCATCTTCATCTCTCCCTCCACCTTCTTATTGTTTCACTTACCACCAGGCCTGAATAAACAAGTCAGATCATGTTATTTTAGCTTAGGAATAGGATGGTTTTTATTTGTGGCAGATTTGATTTAATGCATCTTCAAAAACATGCAATTTGGTTTCTTCTCAGATTCTTTATATATTATTTACATTTTTATAAATGGGAACAGTTTCAAATTAGAGAAAAATGAATTAACTCACTGGACAAGGTATGATCAACAACTCCTTTTACATCTATTTCATAGATGGATAAACAAAAAGATTAAATAACAGTGTCACATAGCTGATTAGATACTTTGTCTTTTCTGTAATATTCCCATTTGAATTAGTTGAAGAAACCAAACAAATATAGCTATGGCAAAATATAGCATGAAGATACTGTCATTGGAGAGTTGTTTTGAAGGGACAGGGCACACCAGATCTTGAGTCTTGCCTTATTGGACTGAAGAAACCCACCGTATAGAAAGCCATCGAGTATCATTAGCAAGTTGTTCCAGTCACCTTAAACTTTTTTTTGCAGTTCTTAAAAGGTACCATGCTCTCGCCTTTGACCCTTTGTTTTTTTGTTTTTGTTTTATTTTGTTTTGTTTTTAAGATATTATTTAATTGAGAGAGAGAGAGACCACATGCACATGAGCAGAGGGAGGGGCAGAAGGAGAGGGAGAAGCAGGGTTCAGTCCCAGGACCCTGGATCATGACCTGAGCTGAAGGCAGACACTTAACCAACTGAGCCGCCCAGGTGCCTCACCTCTGACCCTTTGAATGTACTGTACCATCTGCTGGGGATTCCTCCCCCTTCTATCGTCTTTTCTCTACCATTTTTTGCTGGTCTTAGCTAAAATGTCAAATTGTCAGGAAGGTATTCCCTGACCTTTGATGGGGTTCCATGATATTCTTTTTTACCCCATATTATAGTGCTCTTCACATTTACCATTATTTGTTTAATGTTTGCATTTCTGGCTATAATGTAAATTCTATGAAAACCAGCCTTATTCTTTGCTTTACCTATCTCAAACACTTAACACAGTGTCTCTGTTAGTAATGCTCCAAAGTATTTGCTGGCCTTTCCCTGTAGATGTTAAAAAGCCTGGACACTCACTTTCTCAGCCTTATTTGCAATTAAGGGTGACTTTCTGTGAAAGTTCTATCAAATTATATGTAAGTAAAATTCTGTTGGGGGTTTATGGGAAATTTTGCACCACTTCTTCCCTTGTTTCTTCCTTCTTATTCTTCCTATCTGAAATTCAGAGGACAGGGTTGAGGCAGATCAGCCTTTTTGCAATGGTGAGTTTCCTGTGAGGATGAACATGACATTCTAAGTAAGACAGAAGGAGCCTGGGTCACTGATAACATCTTGGTGCTCTTCTACCAGCCCTGAAATGTTTCTCTCCAGACTTGTCGTTATGTGAGAACAATTAACCACTATATGGCTAATACACTGTTGTCTGGTTTCTGTTATATGTAGCCATATATAATTCCTGATACATAAACTTCCTGTCCACATCACTTATTTGGTACCCAGCATGAGCTATTTTATGATAGTGGGTGGACGGATGAATGGATAGGTGGATGAGATGGGTGAATGAACAGCAACCACTAGACTATAAACTGCTGGAGAATTAAGACCTCGTCTTACATATTTTGTATCACCCCTACCCTACCCAACTCTATCCACCCTGAGCACTATCCTACATGTAGTAGATGCCCAACAAATGTTTATTGATGATGATGTTGATTGTGGATTTAAGATATTACTTCATTAAAGAAGGCTCTGAGAGGGCACCTGGATGGCTCAGTCGGTTAAGGGTCTGCCTTCGGCTCAGGTCATGATCTGGGGTCCTGGGATCGAGACCAACATCAGGCTCCCTGCCCAGCGGGGAGCCTGCTTCTCCCTCTACCCTTCCCTCCTGCTTGTGATCTCTCTCTCTCAAATAAATAAAATCTAAAAAAAAAAAAAAAAAGGCAGCTCTGAGTTACAGGTTTAATTTGGATTCTAAAAATTAAATTTCCCTAAATCTAAATCCTTCCCTAAATCTAATCTTTCCCTTTCACAATCTAAAAAGACTGATAAGCATTTGGATTAATCTGTGGTACATCCCAGATATTTAGAAAACCAAGTATCTTTATAAAAGTTAGAATCAATGTTCTAAGTGGTGTTTAAAACAAAACAACCTTTATTGAATGGAAGGATGTCAAGTAGTATAATTCTCTACTGAGATAGCACATTACAAGTAAGACGACCATAAAATTTATAGTCCATATTGGGAACTTTTTGAGAGTAAAAGGGGGTGTTATTAAAAATTATTCTTTTTTGGCTAGTATCCAAAATGTATAAAGAACTTATCAAACTCAACACCCAAAGAACAAAGAATCCAATCAAGAAATGGGCAGAAGACATGAACAGACATTTTTCCAAAGAAGACATCCAAATGGCCAACAGACACATGAAAAAGTGCTCAACATCGCTCGGCATCAGGGAAATCCAAATCAAAACCTCAATGAGATACCACCTCACACCAGTCAGAATGGCTAAAATTGACAAGTCAGGAAACGACAGATGTTAGTGGGGATGCGGAGAAAGGGGAACCCTCCTACATTGTTGGTGGGAAGGCAAGCTGGTGCAGCCACTCTGGAAAACAGTATGGAGGTTCCTCAAAAAGTTGAAAATAGAGCTACCCTATGATCCAGCAATTGCACTACTGGGTATTTACCCCAAAGATACAAAAGTAGGCATCCAAAAGGGTACGTGCACCCCGATGTTTACAGCAGCAATGTCCACAATAGGCAAACTGTGGAAAGAGCCAAGATGTCCATCGATAGATGAATGGATAAAGAAGATGTGGTATATATATACAATAGAATATTATGCAGCCATCAAAAGGAATGAGATCTTGCCATTTGCAATGACGTGGATGGAACTGGAGGGTATTATGTTGAGCGAAATAAGTCAAACAGAGAAAGACATGTATCATATGACCTCACTGATATGAGGAATTCTTAATCTCAGGACAGAAACTGAGGGTTGCTGGAGTGGGGGGTGGGGTGGGAGGGATGGGGTGACTGGGTGATAGACACTGGGGAGGGTATGTGCTCTGGTAAGTGCTGTGAATTGTGCAAGACTGTTGAATCTCAGATCTGTACCTCTGAAACAAATAATGCAATATATGTTAAGAAAAAAAAAAAAAGAAGGTAGCAGGAGGGGAAGAATGAAGGGGGGGAAATCAGAGGGGTAGACGAACCATGAGAGATGATGGACTCTGAAAAACAAACTGAGGGTTCTAGAGGGGAGGGAGAGGATGGGGTAGCCTGGTGGTGGGTATTGAGGAGGGCACATTCTGCATGGAGTACTGGGTGTTATGCACAAACAATGAATCATGGAACACTACATCTAAAACTAATGATGTAATGTATGGGGATTAACATAAAAATAAAAAAAAAATTAAAAAAAAATACAGGAGCTTTCCAGAACCGATTAAGGAGGTGCTGAAAGCAGCTAGAAATTTGGAATTATCAGGCAGAGGGCACAATGCATTAGTCAAACATTGACATCGGTGATGATGTGACTCCATTTTAAATGCAGAGCTGGTGTGGTGGGCCAACCCAGGTTACATTATTTTCTTCAAAGAATAGCTCCCGAAAATGTGGTACATACACACAATGGAATATTATTCAACTATAAAAAAGAAGGAAATCTTGCCATTTGCAACAGCATGGATGGACGTTGAGGACATTAAGTGAAGTGAAATAAATCAGACAAAGAAAGACAAATATCATATGATCTCACTTATATGTGGAACCTGAAAAAAAAAAAAAGCCCCAAACAAAAAATGAACTTGTAGATACAGAGAACAGATTGGTGGTTGACGGAGGCGGGGGTTGGGGGATGAGAGAAATGAGTGAAGGGGGTCAAAAGGTACAAACTTTCAGTTATAAAATAAGTCCTGGGATGTAATGTACAACATGGTGACTATAGTTAACAATACTGTGTTGTATATTTGAAAGTCATTAAGAGGTGGATCTTAAAAGTTCTCATCACAAGAAAACAGATTATAACTTATGTGAGGCAATCGATGTTAACTGTACTCACTGTGATCATTTCACAATATATACAAATATCAAATCATACTTTATATCTGAAATTAATATGTTATATGTCAATTATCTCAATAAAAAATTGTGTAAGTATTTTAAAGGAAAATAAAAGAATAGCTCCTTCAAAAAAATTATTCTTTTTTAAGACTAAAAAAGAGCAATTTTAGGTTTATAACAAAATTAAAAAGGAGGTACTGGTATTTCCTATATCCTCCCTGCCACCACATAACCTGCCCCATTATCAACATCACTCACCAGAAGTGTACATATTTTACAAGGATGAACCTACATTGATATATCACGATCATCTAAAGTTCATAGTTTACCTTAAGGTTCCCTCTTGATGATGTATTCTACAGGTTTGGAAAAATGTACAATGACATGTATCCATCTCTTGTATCATACAGAATAGTTACACTGCCCTAAAAATCCTCTGTGATATGGCTATTCATCCTTCTGCCCCCAAACCACTGATCTTTCTATTGTGTCCATGGTTTTGCCTTTTCCTTGTCATATGGTTGGAATCATACAGCATGTACCCTTATGAGATTTCTTTTTTTCTTTATTTAGTAATACACGTTTAAGATTCTTACAAGTCTTTTCACGATTTGATAGCTCATTTCTTTTTAGTGCTGAATAATGCCCCATTGTCTGTGTGTACCACAGTTTGTTTATCCATTTCCCTACTGAAGGACATCTTGGTTGCTTCCAAGTTTTGGTAATTATGAATAAAGCTATTCTAAATAGCCACGTGCAAGTTTTTATGTAGACATACATTTTCAGCTTCTTTGGGTAAATACAAAGGAACATGATTGCTGGATCATATGGTAAGAATATATTTAGTTTTGTAAGAAACTGCCAAACTCTTCCAAAGTGGCTGTATTTTTTTGCATTTCCACCAGCAACGTGTGACAATTCTTGTTGCTCCACATCCTTCTCAGCATTTGGTGTTGTCAGCGATCTGACTTTTGGCCATTCACATAGGAGTACAGTGGTATTTCGTTGTTTTAATTTGCATTTACCTGATGACGTATGCTGTCGAGCATCTTTTTATTTGCTTATTTGCCACTTGTATATCTTCTTTGGTGAGATGTCTATTAAAGTGTTTGGTCCACTTTTTAATTGGGTTGCTTCTTTTCTTATTGTTGAGTTTTAAGAGTTCTTCATGTACTTTAAATAACAGTCACTTAATCAGATGTGTCTTTTGCAAATATTTTCTCCCAGTCTGGATTTTCTTTTAATTCTCTTAGAATTGTATTTTGCAGAGCAGAAGCTTTTAATTTTGATAAAGTTTAGCTTATCAGTAATTTCTTTCATGGATCATGTCTTTGGTGTTGTATCTAAAAAGGCATCACCATACCCAAGCTCATCTAGGTTTTCACCTATGTTATCTTGTAGAAGTTTTATACTTTTCGCCCTTTGCGTTTAGGTCTGTGATCCATTTTGAATTAATTTCTGTGAAGGTTGTAAGGTTTGTGTAGATTCATTTTTTTTTTTTTTTACATGTGGATGTCTAATTGACCAGCAGTATTTATATGGGTCTATTTTTGGACTCTCTATTCTGTTCCTTTAATTTCGTTGTCTATTTTTTCACTGCTACCACGCTGTCTTTATTACTGTGGTTTTATAGTAAAGTCAGGTAGTATCAGTCTTCCAACTTTGTTTTTCCCTCAATATTGTGTTGGCTATTCTGGCTCTTTTGCCTTTCATATAAACTTCAGAATCAGTTTGTCAATATCCATTAAATAAATTGTGGGGTTTGACTGGCATTAAATTGAATCTGTAGATCAAGTTGGGCAAAACTGACATTTTGACAGTACTGAGTCTTCCTATCTATGAACATGGAATATCTTTGCATTTTTTTACTTCTTTGATTTCTTTCAGTTTTTTTCTTTCATCAATTTTGTAGTTTTCCTCATATAGATCTTGTACATATTTGTTAGATTTATATGTAAGTATTTTATTTTGAGGGATGCTAAGGTAAATGCTAATGTGCTTTTTAATTTAAAATTCCATGTGTTCATTGCTGGCATATATCTTCTATATCCTATTTATAATAGGAGAGTGATTTACTTTTGTATATTAACTTTGTATCCTGCAACATTGCTTTAACTGCTTATTAGCCCCAGAGTGGTTTTTTTTTTTAATTCTTTCAGATTTTCTACATAGATAATCATGTCACCTGAGAACAAAGACAGTTTTATGTCTTCCTTCCCAATATATATACTTTTTATTTCCTTTTCTTACCTCATTGCATTAGCAAGGACTTCTTGTACAATGTTGAAAAAGGGTGTTGAGAGGGGTATCCTTAACGTGTACCTGATCTTAACAGGAAAGCTTTGGTGTCTCACCATTAAGTATGTTGCTAGTTATACTTTTTTTTTTTTTTTAAGAAAGTCTTTATTAAGTTGAGAAAATTCCCCTTTATTGCTAGTTTACTGTGAGATTTTGTTCATGAATGGATATTGGATTTTGTCAAATGCTTTTTTTGCATCTGGTCATATGATCATGTAATTTTTCTATCTGATACTGTCAATGTGATTAATCTTAACTAATATAATCATTTTAGTTAAGTTTTGAATGTTGCACCAGCCTTGAATACCTGGGGTACATCCCACTTGGTCATGGTATGTAAATATTTTGTTGAGGATTTTTGCATCTGTGTTCATGAGAGAGAATCTGAGTTTTCTTTTCTTCTAATGGCTTTGGTTTTGCACTTAGGGTAATGCTTCCCTCATCAAATGAATTAGGAAGGATTCCCTCTGCTTGTACTCTCTGAAGGAGATTGTAGAGAATTAGTATAACTTATCCTTAAATGTTAGAATTCACCAGTGAACTCATTTGGGCTTGGCTTTCTTTTTGGAAGGTTATTAATTATTGATGCAGTCTTTTAAATAAATGTAGTCTTGTTCAGATTGTCTATTCCTGTGTGAGTTTTTGCAATTCTTTCAAGAAATTCGTCCACTTTTATCTAGGTTATTAAATATGTGGGCATAGAGTTGTTCATAGTATTCCTTTATGATCGTTTTATTCATAGTATTTGTAGTGATGTCTCTTTTTTTAAAGATTTTATTTATTTATTTGAGAGAGAGAGAACGAGTTGGAGGAGGGGCAGTGAGAGAGAGAGAGAGAGAGAGAGAAGCAGACTGCCCACTGAACAGGAAGCCTGATTTGGGGCTTGATCCCAGGGCCCTGGGATCATGACCTGGGCCAAAGGCAGATGCCCAACGAACTGAGCCACCAAGGTGCCCCTTCTCTCGTCTTTCATTTCTGTTGTTAGTAATTTGTGTCCTCTCTCTTTTCTCAGGCTGGTTAGAAGTTTATCAATTTTATAGATTTTTTTTCAAAGAAACAGCTTTTGGTTTTGTTGATTTTTCTCAATTGATTTCCTGTTTTCTGTTTCATTGATTTCTGCTCTAATCTTTTTTTAAAAGGTGAGCCCTTTATTTTTTTAAATTTTTTAAAAGATTTTATGAGAGAGAGAGAGAAAGATGGTGAAAGAGAGCACAAGCAGGGAGGAGAGTGAGAAGCAGGTTTTCTGTGAGCAGGAAGCCCAATGTGGGGTTCGATCCCAGGACCCTGAGATCATAACCTGAGCTGAAGGCAGACACTTAATTGACTGAGCCACCCAGGCGCCCCTCTGCTCTCTTACTATTTATTTTCTTCTGCTTACTTTGGACTTAATTTGCTCTTCTTTTTGTAGTTTTCTAAGTTAGAAGCTTAGATTATTGATTTTTTGATCTTTATTCTTTTCTAATCTATGCTTTAGATACTATAATTTCTCTTCTAAACACTGTTTTTTTTTCCACATCCTACAAATTTTGATAAGGTATAGTTTCATTTAGTTCAAAATATTCTTTAATTTCTTTTGAGATTTCTTCTCTGACTCGTGTATTTTTAGAATTATTTATTCTCCACACTTTGGGAGATTTTCCAGATAATTTTCTGTTACTGATTTCTAGTTTAATTCCGTTGTGGTCTGAGAGAGCAGGTACTGTATGATTTCCATTCTTTTAAATTTGTTAAGATGTGTTTTATGACCCAGAAGGTTGTTTTTCTTGGAGAATGTTCCATGTGAGCTTTAGAAGAATCTATATTCTGCTCTTGTTGGATGTAGTCTATAGATGTCAGTTTTATCAGTTGTAATGGTATTGTGGAGTTCAGCTATGTCCTTACGGTTTTTCTTCCTATTGGATCTATTTCTTATAAAGATTTTTTTTTAAATTTATTTATTCGAGAGAGAGAGACAACGAGCAAGCATGAGCGGGGTGGGGTAGGGGCAGAGGGAGGGGGACAAGTAAACTCCTTGCTGAGCAGGGAGCCAGCTGTGGGGCTCAATCCTAGGACCCCAGGATTCATGACCTGAGCCAAAGCCAGACACTTAGCCAAATGAGCCACCCAGGGGCTATTTCTTATGGAGGGGTGTTGAAGTTTCCGACTATAGTAGTGAATACATGTATTTCTCCTTGCAGTTCTTTCAGTTTTTGTCAGAGGTTGTTTGATACTCTGTTGTTAGGTGCATACATGTTAAGATTTCTTATGTCTTTTTTGAGAATTAACTTCTTTATCATTGTATAGTTCCCTTCCTTCTCCCTGGTAACTTTTCTTGCTTTGAAGTTTGTTCTGTCTGAAATTAATATGGTTACTCCTGCTTTCCTTTGATTGGTCTTCGCTAATTAAAATGATTTATTTTCCTTTATCTATTTACTTTTGGTCTATATGTGTCTTTATATTTAAAGTGAATTTCTTGCAGACAATATATAGTTGGTTTGTGTTTTTTGATTCATTCTGATAATCTCTGGCTTTTAATTGGTGCACTTAGAACTTTGACATTTAAAATGATTATTGGTATAGTTGGATTAATATCTACCATATTTCTTACTATTTCCTATTTATTGCCTTTGTTTTTTTGTTCTGATTTTTGTTTTCTCTTTTTCTGTCTTTTGTGGTTGAGCATTTTATATGATTATAAATCTTACAGTGTGTCCTTTATTAGCATGTCAGTTATACTTCTTTATTTCTGTCCCTTATTAGCATGTCAGTTATACTTCTTTTTTACTTCTTTATTGATTACCCTAGAGTTTGTATTAGAAATTTACAACTAATCCAAGTTCACATTCATATAACACTAGACACATCACAGGTGATATTATATGTACCTTATAATAACCAAAATAATCCCGATTCCTTCCTCTTGTCCCTTGTATCATTGTTTTCATTCATTTCACTTATATAAAAGCATGTACATACATACATAAAATATAGACATAAGAATACGTAAGTATATTGTGGCTATGATCAATTAAGAATAAGAAAAGTAAATTTTTTTTTACTTTCACTTATTCCTTCTTTGATGCTCTTCCTTTCTTTATTTTTTTATTTTATTATATTATGTTAATTACCATACATTACATCATTAGTTTTTGATGTAGTGTTCCATGATTCATTGTTTGCGTATAACACCCAGTGCTCCATTCAATACGTGCCCTCTTTAATACCCATCACCAGGGTAACCCATCCCCCCACCCTCCCCTCTAGAACCCTCAGTTTGTTTCTCAGAGTCCATAGTCTCTCATGGTTCATCTCCCCCTCCGACTTCCCCCGCTTCGTTTTTCCCTTCCAACTACATTCTTCTTCTTTTTTTTTTTTTTAACATATAATGTATTATTTGTTTCAGAGGTACAAGCCTGTGATTCAGCAGGCCTACACAATTCACAGCACTCACCATAGCACATACCCTCCCCAATGTCTATCACCCAGCCACCCAATCGCTCCCACCCCCCACCACTCCAGCAACCCTGTTTGTTTCCTGAGATTAAGAATTCCTCATATCAGTGAGGTCATATGATACATGTCTTTCTCTGTTTGACTTATTTCGCTCAGCATAATACCCTCCAGTTCCATCCACGTCGTTGCAAATGGCAAGATTTCATTCCTTTTGATGGCTGCATAATATTCCATTGCATATATATACCACATCTTCTTTATCCATTCATCTGTCTATGGACATCTTGGCTCTTTCCATAGTTTGGCTATTGTGGACATTGCTGCTATAAATATTGCGGTGCACATACCCCTTTGGATCCCTACATTTGTATCTTTGGGTAAATACCCAGTAGTGCAATTGCTGGATCATATGGTAGCTCTATTTTCAACTTTTTGAGGAACCTCCATACTGTTTTCCAGAGTGGCTGCACCAGCTTGCATTCCCACCAACAGTGTAGGAGGGTTCCCCTTTCTCCGCATCCCCACCAACATCTGTCGTTTCCTGACTTGTTAATTTTAGCCATTCTGACTGGTGTGAGGTGGTATCTCATTGAGGTTTTGATTTGGATTTCCCTGATGCCGAGCGATGTTGAGCACTTTTTCATGTGTCTGTTGGCCATTTGGATGTCTTCTTTGGAAAAATGTCTGTTCTTGTCTTCTGCCCATTGCTTGATTGGATTCTTTGTTCTTTGGGTGTTGAGTTTGATAAGTTCTTTATAGATTTTGGATACTAGCCCTTTATCTGATATGTCATTTGCAAATATCTTCTCCCATTCTGTCGATTGTCTTTTGGTTTTGTTGATTGTTTCTTTTGCTGCGCAAGAGCTTTTTATCTTGATGGAGTCCCAATAGTTCATTTTTTCCCTTGCTTCCCTTGCCTTTGGCAATGTTTCTAGGAAGAAGTTGCTGCAGCCAAGGTCGAAGAGGTTACTGGCTGTGTTCTCCTTTAGGATTTTGATGATCTTGTCTCACATTTAGGTCTTTCAACCATTTGGGGTCTATTTTTGTGTGTGGTGTAAGGAAATGGTCCGGTTTCATTCTTCTGTATGTGGCTGTCCAATTTTCCCAACACAGTCTCTTTGTTGAAGAGACTGTCTTTTTTCCATTGGACATTCTTTCCTGCTTTGTCGAAGATTAGTTGACCATAGAGTTGAGGGTCCATTTCTGGGCTCTCTATTCTGTTCCATTGATCTATGTGTCTGTTTTTGTGCCAATCCCATACTGTCTTGATGATTATAGCTTTGTAATAGAGCTTGAAGTCCAGAATTGTGATGCCACCAGCTTTGCTTTTCTTTTTCAACATTCCTCTGGCTATTCGGGGTCTTTTCTGGTTCCATACAAATTTTGGGATTATTTGTTCCGTTTCTTTGAAAAAAGTTGATGGTATTTTGATAGGGATTGCATTGAATATGTAGATTGCTCTAGGTATCATTGACATCTTCACAATATTTGTTCTTGCAATCCATGAGCATGGAACGTTTTTCCATTTCTTTGTGTCTTCCTCAGTTTCTTTCATGAGTATTTTATAGTTTTCTGAGTACAGATTCTTTGCCTCTTTGGTTAGATTTATTCCTAGGTATCTTACGGTTTTGGGTGCAATTGTAAATGGGATCGACTCCTTAATTTTTCTTTCTTCTGTCTTGTTGGTGAATAGGAATGCCACTGATTTCTTTGCATTGATTTTATATCCTGCCACTTTACTGAATTCCTGTATGAGTTCTAGCAGTTTTGGGGTGGAGTCTTTTGGGTTTTCCACATAAAGTATCATATCATCTGCAAGGAGTGAAAGTTTGACTTCTTCTTTGCCAATTTGGATGCCTTTGATTTCTTTTTGTTGTCTGATTGCTGTGGCTAGGACTTCTAATACTATGTTGAATAGCAGTGGTGATAGTGGACATCCTTGCCGTGTTCCTGACCTTAGGGGGAAAGCTCTCAGTTTTTCCCCATTGAGAATGATATTCGCTGTGGGTTTTTCATAAATGGCTTTTATGATATTCAGGTATGTACCCTCTATCCCTATTCTGTGAAGAGTTTTGATCAAGAAAGGATGCTGTATTTGTCAAATGCTTTTTCTGCATCTATGAAGAGGATCATATGGTTCTTGTACTTTCTTTTATTAATGTATCACATTGATTGATTTGTGCATGTTGAACCAACCTTGCAGCCCAGGAATAAATCCCACTTGGTCGTGGTGAATAATCCTTTTAATGTACTGTTAGATCCTATTGGCTAGTATTTTGGAGAGAATTTTTGCATCCATGTTCATCAGGGATATTGGTCTGTAATTCTCCTTTTTGATGGGGTCTTTGGTTTTGGGATCAAGGTAATGGTAGCCTCATAAAATGAGTTTGGAAGTTTTCCTTCCATTTCTATTTTTTGGAACAGTTTCAGAAGAAGAGGTATTAATTCTTCTTTAAATGTTTGGTAGAATTCCCCTGGGAAGCCATCTGGCCCTGGGCTCTTGTTTGTTGGGAGATTTTTGATTACTGTTTCAATTTCCTTAGTGGTTATAGGTCTGTTCAGGTTTTCTGTTTCTTCCTGGTTCAGTTTTGGTAGTTTATACATCTCTAGGAATGCATCCATTTCTTCCAGGTTATCTAATTTGCTGGCATATAGTTGCTCATAATATGTTCTTATAATTGTTTGTATTTCTTTGGTGTTGGTTGTGATCTTTCATTCATGATTTTATTTATTTGGGTCGTTTCTCTTTTCTTTTTGATAAGTCTGGCCAGGGGTTTATCAATCTTATTAATTCTTTCAAAGAACCAGCTCCTAGTTTCGATGATCTGTTCTACTGTTCTTTTGGTTTCTATTTCATTGATTTCTGCTCTGATCTTTCTTATTTCTCTTCTCCTGCTGGGTTTAGGCTTTATTTGCTGTTCTTTCTCCAGCTCCTTTAGGTGTAGGGTTAGGTTGTGTATTTGAGACCTTTCTTGTTTCTTGAGAAAGGCTTGTATTGCTATATACTTTCCTCTTAGGAATGCCTTTGCTGCATCCCAAAGATTTTGAACAGTTGTGTTTTCATTTTCGTCTGTTTCCATGAATTTTTTTAATTCTTTATTTCCTTGTTGATCTTTTGCTTAGGCGGTCTGTCCATTTCAGTGAGGGGGGTGTTAAAGTCCCTACTATTATTGTATTGTATTATTGTATTGTTGTTGATGTGTTTCTTTGATTTTGTTATTAATTGGCTTATATAATTGGCTGCTCCCATGTTAGGGGCATAGATATTTACAATTGTTAGATCTTCTTGTTGGATAGACCCTTTAAGTAAGATATAGTGTCCTTCCTCATCTCTTATTACAGTCTTTGGTTTAAAATCTAATTTGTCTCATATAAGGATTGCCACCCCAGCTTTCTTTTGGTGTCCATTAGCATAATAAATGGTTTTCCACCCCCTCACTTTCAATCTGGAGGTGTCTTTGGGTCTAAAATGAGTCTCTTGCAGACAGCATATCAATGGGTCTTGTTTTTTAATGCAATCTGATACCCTGTGTCTTTTGATTGGGGCATTTAGCCCATTTACATTCAGGGTAACTATTGAAAGATAGGAATTTAGTGCCATTGTATTGCCTGTAAGGTGACTGTTACTATATATTGTCTGTGTACCTTTCTGGTCTATGTTGCTTGAGGCTCTCTCTTTGCTTAGAGGACCCCTTTCAAGATTTCTTGTAGGGCTGGTTTCGTGTTTGCAAATTCCTTTAGTTTTTGTTTGTCCTGGAAGCTTTTTATCTCTCCTATTTTCAATGACAGCCTAGCTGGATATAGTATTCTTGGCTACATATTTTTCTCATTTAGTACTCTGAATATATCCTGCCAGTCCTTTCTGGCCTGCCAGGTCTCTGTGGATAGGTCTGTTGCCAATCTAATGTTTCTACCATTTTAGGTTACATATCTCTTGTCCTGAGCTGCTTTCAGGATTTTCTCTGCCTCTGAGACTCCTAAGTTTTACTATTAGATGTCAGGGTGTAGACCTATTTTTATTGATTCTGAGGGGGGTTCTCTTGCTCTTTGGATTTCGATTTCTGTTTCCTTCCCCAAATTAGGGAAGTTCTCTGCTATAATTTGCTCCAATATACCTTCTGCCCTCTCTCTCTTTCTTCTTCTGGGATTCCAATTATTCTAATATTGTTTTGTCTTATTGTATCACTTACCTCTCGAATTCTGCCCTCGTGATCCAGTAGTTGTTTATCTCTCTTTTTCTCAGCTTCTTTATTTTCCATTACTTAGTCTTCTATATCACTGATTCTCTCTTCTGCCTCATTTATCCTAGCAGTTAGAGCCTCCATTTTTATTTTATTTTATTTTATTTTATTTTATTTTATTTTATTTTATT
>NW_023270268.1:50338729-50427115 GCF_011800145.1 Mirounga leonina
TTTTATTTTATTTTATTTTATTTTATTTTATTTTATTTTATTTTATTTTATTTTATTTTATTTATTTATTTGACAGAGAGACAGCGAGAGAGGGAACACAAGCAAGGGGAGTGGGAGAGGGAGAAGCAGGCTTCCTGCCGAGCAGGGAGCCCGATGTGGGGCTCGAACCCAGGACCCTGGGATCATGACCTGAGCCAAAGGCAGATGTTTAACGACTGAGCCACCCAGGCGCCCCTAGAGCCTCCATTTTTGATTGCATCTCATTAATAGCCTTTTTGATTTCGACTTGGTTAGATTTTAGTTCTTTTATTTCCCCAGAAAGGGTTTCTCTAATATCTTCCATGCTTTTTTCAAGCTCAGCTAGTATCTTTATAATCGTCATTCTGAACTCTAGTTCTGACATCTTATTAATGTCCGTATTGATTAGGTCCCTGGCAGTCAGTACTGCCTCTTGTTCTTTTTTTTTTGAGGTGATTTTTTTCCGTCTTCTCATTTTGTCCAGAGGAGAATAGATGAATGAGAGAACAAAATGCTAACAGGGTAACAACGACCCGAAAAATATACACTAAACAAATCAGAAGAGACTTTCCAGAAAGTGGTCGCTTTTCTGTTCAGAGAGTTGCTGCTATTCTTTTCTTCGATCTTCTGTTGAGTTCGTAGGTGTTCAGAATGGTTTGAACCCTATTTAGCTGAATTCCTGGGACCAGATGAAATTTAGGTCTCCTACTCCTCCACCATCTTGCTCCTCCCCCCCTTTAAATAGATCCATATTTTGGACTTGTTTTCTTTTTCTCTAAAAAACTTCTTTAATATTTCTTATAAGGCAGGTATACTCCAGCAAATTCCCTCAGTTTTTGTTTGCCTGAGGAAGTCTTTATTTCTCCTTCACTTCTGAAAGATAATTTTGCAGCATACAGAATTCTAGGTTGGTGGGGGCTTTTTTTCCCTCAACACTTTGAATATTTCACTCTACTCTTTTCTTGTTTGCTTGGTTTTTGAGGAAAAGTCAGGTGTGATTCTTATCTTTTTTCTTGTATAGAAAAGGTGTTTTGCCCTCTGAATTTTTTCTTTGATTTTCTGTAGTTTGGAGATAATATGCCTAAGTATGCTTTTGGGGGGCATTTATCCTGCTTGGTGTTTTCTGAGGTTCCTGGGTTTGTGCTTTGGTGCCTGACATTAATTTGGGAAATGCCCAGTCATTATTGTTTCCAGTATTTCTTCTGTTACTTCTCTCTTTCTTCTTCTGGTATTCCCAGTGTGCATGTGTTACACCTTTTATAGTTGTCCCATAATACTTGGATATTCTGTTCTGTTTATTTTAAGTCTTTGTTCTCTTTGATTTTTTTAGATTTCAAAGATTCTGTTGATATATCCTCTAGCTCAGAGATCCTTTTCTCAGCCATGTTGTCTACCATGACCGTTAAAGGCATTCTTTATTCTGTTAAAGTGTTTTTGATCTCTGGGATTTCTTTTGGGTTCTTTCTTAGGATTTCCATCTTTCTGCCCACGCTACCCATCTGTTCTTGCATGCTCTCTACTTTATTCTTTAATGTCCTTAGCATTTTAATCATAGTTTTATTTCATTATTATTTTTGGGCGGGGGAGAGGGAGAGAAAATTTTAAGCAGGCTCCACGCCCCACACGGAGTCAGACATGGGGTCCACTCTCATGATCCTGAGATCATGACCTGAGACAAAATCAAGAGTCAGAAGCTTAACCAACCGAGCCACCCAGGCATCCCTAATCATAGTTTTTTTAAATTCACAGTTTGATAATTTCAACATTCCTGGCATATCTGGTTCTGATGCTTGCTCTGTCCCTTCAAATTGTGTGTTTTGCCTTTTGGTATGCCTTGTTACTTTTCCTGATAGCCAGACATCTGTGTAAAAGGGACTGCTGTCAACAGCCTTTAGTAATATGGTAGTGAGGTATAGGGGGAGGGGAAGCAATCTATAGCCCTGTGATTAAGTCTCAGTCTTGTAGTGAGCCTCTAGATTGTGAACTTCACAAGGTTCTCAGTTCTGCCCCTGTACATCCCCTCCCTCCCCTGCCCTCTGCCCTTAGGTAAGACAGGATGGCTAGACGAGATTGGAGCTGGATATTTCCCTTTGCCAGGCCAGTTAGGATCTAATAATACTTTTGCAGGTTAGGCTCTGGTTAACTACGTTCCCCTGAGAGCAGGCCTTGTTAAGAGAACAGATTGATCTGGCATATTCCTTGCCCTCCCCCTGCTGGAATCACAAGGGGATTTTTCTTTGATATTTGCTATGAGAACCTGGTCAAGTTCCTAGTAAAGCTCACAATATTGTGGAGGCAGCACTATGATGGTCCCCCTGCAGTTTTTAACTCTTATGGTTATCCACCATGAGCCTCTAGCAGTTTATCAATTCCAGTTCAGGTTTTCTTACCCTCAATAACCATTCTTGAATAATAAGCTTAAACCAGAACTGTCCTAGGACTTATGACTAATTTTAAGAAAATAAGTCATTTACATATGTAAAAGAAGCTATAATTTTGATATAGATTAGAGTTAGTATAAAACTATCTGAGGCCATTCCCATTTCATTGTGTTTGCACATGTTTTTTCCCTAGCCAAAATAAACTACTCATTTCATTTCTTTCTTTGTGATTAGATTATTTTGATTCTTCAAGATACTTCTTTTTTTATGGTGTTAACCTACAGTTACTCTAGCCCATAATGATCTTTTTGATACCTTATAGCACTTATATTTTTAAACAAACTGTTCGGCAGTTGAGTATGTCTTATTTTGTATTTACTTATTTATTTTTTTGGTGCTTATTCTTACGTCTTGCCTTTTCTGCATGTCAGAATCCTTGAGAACAGTAACTGTCTTTATTTTCCTTTGTAATACCCATAGGACCTAGCACAATGGTGGGTGCATGATAGTAGGTGTTTTCTGACTTGCTGACTGATTGGAATGTATGAAATGAATCGTGAAGCTAAGGTTTTCATATTACATTTCATTTTGGTTTTACCACTCTGCACAACCTAAGAATGTTTACACATCTCCTGAAATGCACTCAAGCTAATGTGTTGTTCTGTATTATAAATGATATCCATGCCAAGAAAGGATTGATATGGAACAGTATATCTCTTGCTGCCACTTCTGTTTCTTATTAACAGTAAATGCATGTAGGCCTATAGATGGCTCTGTCATGAATTGCATCATTTACACTGGCTTTTAATATGCCTCCTGGCATTTCAGTTTCTGTTCTCAGCAGGCAACCTCACTCATGCTGAATCCTCTAATATTTGTACCCAGATAAATGCTTAGAGAGCTGTGAAAGATATTCTTTCTTTGCTTCTACATGGTTTCAGATGAATGTCAATGACACATTGGAAAGTATATCATTCAAATATAATTTAAAATATTGAATCATAATAATTTCCCAGAATTTATATTCTATTTTTTCTTTTAATGGACATGAATTTTTATATTGTGTTTTGTTGCCTGTATATGATTACTTCTGGGTTTTGTCATTGTCTGCCCTCAAAAGAAGAGGGCGTTTCTCATCTGCTGCCAGACGGCAGGCACCTTGTGGAATGCCCATGCCAGAGCTTGGAAAGGGGAGCAGAAAAACAGCGAGAGGGAAAGTGGAAAATGATTTACAAAATTTTCTTTACCCATGTTAGGGGTGGTGCATGGCAAGGAGGATGGGAAGAAGGAAAATACATATTTAAAAGTATTAGCTTTTAGTTAATCAAGGTTCAGAAGAAGAGAAAAATTTTTACTTTGTAATAATTATACATTTTTTGTGTCAATAATTATATAGATGAGCTGAACAAATGTTTTTAGAGCTTTTTTTTCCCTTCAGGATCCTTTGTGTTAAAGGATTAAAGGATCTCATACTGCATATGAGATAAGGATAAAGAAAATCGCATTTATTTTCACAGAGAACTTTTTTTTTCACATATTTTTTGTTTGTAAAATAGTAGGGTTTTTTTTTTTTCGGGAAACAAGACTTCATACTTAGAAATGTGTTCATAAATATTATGGATTTTTTTTTTTATTTTTTTATGTGCCATTTTGAATTCTGAATTCTCTGTTGAAAAATATTTGAATGATTTGTTTATACATTTTGCTTTATTGGTATATTAGTGAAAGTCCGGTGGTAATTGCTCAGGGAAGAGCAGCAACTCCTATATATGAGTTTTAATCCCATTATTATTGTTATTTTTAAAGATTTTATTTATTTATTTGATAGAAAGATAGAGCCGGAGAGCATGAGCGGTGGGGAGAGGCAGAGGGAGAGGGAGAAGCAGGCTTCCAGCTGAGCAGGGAGCCTGACAGGCAGCTCCATCCCAGGACCCAGGGGATCAGGACCCGAGCTGAAGGCAGACGCTTAATGACTGAGCCACCCAGGTGCCCCTAATCCTATTACTGATCTAATTTAGAATTATTTTTATCTATTAGGAATTTAAAAAATTAAAAATGGGACATAATTATTGTGTTAAGGTACTGGAATCCAGGTAATCCTTCTGCCCCTCTCCCTGCCATTTGAAAAAATTCTGTAGACAGAGATTTAGGTTAACTCATTCATTCATTCATGAATGACTCATCATTTTCTAATTTTTGCCAGATGGTGTATCTTGAGAAAGACATTTGAATATTCATTTGTATGTATTTTGCATCATTCCATTGTTATTTTTGACAATCTCAAGAGAGTTGTTTAGTCCAAATTCTATCATTAACATGCAAATAAAATTGTGATAACAATAAACATAATGATATAATCAGGGAATTCAAAGAATGTCTTTGTTTTCAAATGTAATTTTGTCAAAAATGTGGTCTCAGTTCACATACCTCTTCACTATGTCTAATGAAACTATCTAGTTTAATGGGACTGCATAAGAGATGGTCAAAGAAGGTAGGAGAGTTAGGAGTGGAGAGAGGATTAGTATAGGGAAGGAACAAAAAAGTAAAACAAAGCAGTTGGTCAACACTTCTGTTAAAACACAAGTGTGTAGTTGGAAAACATGGTAGTATTTATGACCAATCTAAACAGCAGGATAGCTCAGACTCAAGCTTAGACTGGAAGTACAGTATTGCCAAGTAAAAGAACTAAGGCCAAATCCACAACACTCTCACTGAGCCATTCATAGCTCTGTGATTTAACTTTTCCTTATCCTTTTGTTAATAACTTTGTTTTTGCAAAATAAATAATTTTGTGAAATGAAGTAAATGGCCTTCTAATATTAAGCCAGAAAATTTGGAGAGGCATAGAGAGAGAAACAAAAATTAAAGGATTGAAAATGCCTAGTGGGCGCCTGGGTGGCTCAGTTGGTTAAGCGACTGCCTTTGGCTCAGGTCATGATCCTGGAGTCCTGGGATGGAGTGCCGCATCGGGCTCCCTGCTCAGCAGGGAGTCTGCTTCTCCCTCTGACCCTCCCCCCTCTCATGTACTCGCTCTCTCTCATTCTCTCTCTCTCAAATAAATAAATAAAATCTTAAAAAAAAAAAAAAGAAAAGAAAATGCCTAGTAATGGGCGCCTGGGTGCCTCAGTTGATTAAGCATCTGCCTTCGGCTCAGGTCATGATCCCAGAGCCTCAAGCCACATGCACCCCCGCATCTGGCTCCTTGCTCAGCAGGGAGCCTGCTTTTCCCTCTCCTGCTCCCCTTGATTGTGCTTGCGCTCTCTCTCTCCTTCTCTCTGTGTCAAATAAATAAATAAAAATCTTCAAAAAAAGAAAATGCCTAGTAAGAACATTCTGTAAATTTGGGCGGCAACTAATCCAAGGAAAGAGATAACTAATTAAACATTCTGTATTGCTCTGCTGTTTTTCTTTTGCTTAAGTTTGTTTTCTCTTTCTCTAACCTTTTGCTTTTAGCCTGTCTTTATTTTGTAAATTGTGTCTGTTAAAAGTAGCATTTTCTTGGAATATTTATCACCATTGTTCTTCTGTGTCAGACTTTGTCCAGTGTTCTTAGTTCTCTCTTACCAGAATGCAGTCCAAACATAAGCCTGTCTTTTTTTCTCTGCTTAACTTAATGTAAAACTAATTAGAGTATGAGCTGAAAGCATTATGTTTATGCCTTTGAAAAATTAACTTTAGTATAACCTGTTTTATAGCTCCTATCTTCTAAAAAGGAAAGTTTTATTTTCTTGTAAATGCTAAATCATAGACTTCTTTTTAATCTTATTTTCTTTGGCTAGATATTTTATTCACTCATATCTTTATATCTACAAGAATAGGTTATCATTTTCTTCATTTCCTATCCTCTTTTAAAGGGAAGAAAAGTTGGCTTTTGAAGTAAAACTCAAAATTGTCAGCGAGTTAAAGAAGCTATTACACTATTATATTGGCCTGGTATTTTATGCTATTATGGGAAGGAAGACTACCATTTGAGAGCTTTCTAGGGTTGATAAGAATTATACCAAAAAAAATTATGTTTCACATAATTATAAGCATGTTTTGTTTGTCGCAGTGGAAAAAATAGGAACCACCACCACCACCACCCCTGTGCCTCTTTCCTCCGATGCTTTTCTTTCTTTTACCCACGTCTGAAGTCAGTTTGAAGGAGAAGAAAGCGATTTGCTGTGGAAGCTAGAATATTAAGTGGTTTGGCAAGCATTTAGATTTCTTTCTCAGGAAGAAAGGAGTAGCATGCCAAATTCTTACCATGCTGAAGGACAGAGACTAACTGGGGTTGGTTCTGAAAACATTTTATGCCCATGAAAACAAATGTTTGTGAAAATTAACACTGAACTCTTTCCCTCTGTCAACCCCTGAGTTTTGTGAGGGGATTTTAAAAAGACATACATTTGGAAATATGTGTAAATTTAACCTGGTGTTTCACTTTTCTTCATGTGCATAACATATGTCGTTCTTAGCCATTGCTCACTTTCCTTTTTTGGTAATGCCATTTCCCACTCTTCAATTCCTATCTATTGCTATTAAATATCAATTTAATTAAAGCAGAATTCAAAGTACAATATGCAATAAAAATCCATCTTCTAAAATGATATGCAAAGCACCAATCAAAAGTACAAAATTAGAGCAAAGTGTTGTCAACTATATATTAGTAGCAGGATAAGAGTCAGGCTGCATGGGTTCAAATCCCAGCTTGGTCACTTGTGTGCCTTAGTGCAGCTTTCTTATCTCTCTGCCTTTCCGTTTCCTTATCTGTCAAGTGGGGCTGATAAAGGATCTACGTCCTAGGAATACTGTGTTTACTTAACTGCCAAAATGAAGAGAAGTGAAATCTGAGAAGTTATAACGTAATTGGCCCAATATATAATGTATGATCTCACCATTCAGTTGTTTGCCCAGAGCAATCCAAATTAGTAAGTATCTAACTGATAGAATATTTTGTAAGTGCTCAGTTTTAATTCATGCAAGTACAGATAACTAATAAAACTAGGACAACAAAGTACTATGTGATTTAATACTTCATGGATTAGCTTTAGTAATCCCCCAAACCTAATATTACAATTTTTATTTATTTCTAAATATAAGCAGTTCATATTTAAGTATTTTTTTCTGAAGTTTAAAGGCGGTATTATGTTAATATTTCCATCATAAATAATGCAGACAAACTTCAGCCCAGCCTTTTTTTCCAACTATCAGAAATTCCCTGTTAGTGTGTTTGAAATCAAATGATAATTTAGCATTATATTTACCAGGCATCTCTGAGGCCTCTCTGGGCTGTTAACTATCAGCATTCTGAGATTACCCCAAAGTAACACTCTGCCAGCATTACTTTGACAGAAGGGTGGATGAGAAGAGGCAGCAACTGGGGTATAGGCAGTTATTTTCTAAAAGCCATGCTTCTTTTTAACAGAGAGGACTGCAGTATTTACGGGAAGCCAGTAAGCATTTTTCTGTTTGTTTACGCCATTACACTCCAGGAGAATTTTAATTTGGGGAAATGCAATCCAAGATTGTGTATGTGGGTATTGGACTATTATGCAGCCATAAGAAGAAAGATCTTGCCATTTATGACAACATGGATGGACCTAGAGGGTATTATGCTAAATGAAATAAGTCATGTAGAGAAAAACAAAAACCATATGATTTTACTTATATGTGGAATCTAAAAAACAAAACAAATGAACAAAGAAACAAAAAACAAACTTAAATACAGAGAACAAATGTGGTTGCCAGAGAGGAGGAGGGTGGGGGGATGGGTGAAATAAAGAGGACTAAGAAAATTACAAACTTCCAGTTATAAAATAAATAAGTCACAGAGATGAAAAGTACAGCATAGGGAATATAGTCAATAATATTGTAATAATGTTGTATGGTGACAGATGGTGACTATGCGTATAGTGATGACCACTGAGTTATATATAGGATTGTTGAATCAATATGTTGTATACTGAAACTAATATAACATTGCATGTAAATTATACTTCACTAAGAAGAAAAGTCAAAGCCCCAAGGAACTGAGAGCAAGCAGTTTATGGCAAAAATCATAGATTTGGATGAATGTAAGAGAATAATTTTTTTCCTCTACTAGGAGAGATAAAGACCCTGTGAATTGAGGAAGTGAGAAAAAAGTCAGTAGAGAAGAGAGAGATTAGGCACTGATTAGTGTCCCAGAAAAGGAGAGTGTGTGATAGATTCCTCAAGTTAGTTTGAAGATCTAACAGCAAAAAGAACCTGTGCTTCCTTCCCTTTGGTAACTCTGAAGGTAAAACAAACCCCATGGAGAAGTCCCAAGTCCTAGACAACACAAAGTGTATTGGTTAAAGTGGATTCTCCTATAGGGGACAGAAACCCTACAATGAGGGATTTATACATGTAGAAATTTAAATACATATGTTATATATATTATAGGTAAACATGTAATGTAATTGTTATAATTAACAATTATGTTTCAAGTTCCATTTCTCTGAATTTTAGTGGTGTACATTTTTTTTCAGTTTACTCAGAATATCGCTTTTCCCCAAGTTGCCTATTTATTGTCATGAGCTTATTTTGCTAAATGTTTTCCATTTTTAAGGATTAGTAGAAAGCATTCAATCTTCAATCTAACCTTAGAAGTTAATTTAAGTTTGCTGTATGATGGATCCTGAGACACACACTATTAGTTAAAACTCTTAATTGTAAGTAACTAAAATCTAGCTTGAACCAGCTTGGGCAAAAAGTGTTTAGTGGATCACAGATTTCAAGGAAAAAAAATTAAACCTTGGAAGGGCCTATGAAACTAGGCCTCAGGAATAACCTGAACAAAGGACATGACCACCCTAAGATTTTCTTGTCTGTCTTTCTTTCTTTTTTTTTAAGATTTTATTTATTTGACAGAAAGAGACACAGCGAGAGAGGGAACACAAGCAGGGTGAGTGGGAGAGGGAGAAGCAAGCTTCCCCCTGAGCAGGGAGCCCGATGCGGGGCTCGATCCCAGGACCCTGAGATCATGACCCAAGCGGAAGGCAGACACTTAACGACTGAGCCACCCAGGTGCCCCGATTTTCTTGTCTTTCATCTCTGCTTCTCTTTGCATACTGGCTTTATTCTCTAACACTGCATATTTACTTTTTTCCTTTCAGAAGGAAAAGCAGTTGCCCAGAATGCCTAAGTTTTAGTTCTTATATCTACTGCCACCTGAGAGGGACTGCCTGCTGTTTTCTCTAGTGCAGGGGGAAAAACAAATCCTAGAGAAGAGCTCTGATTGACCCAGTTTGGGGGAGGTGTTTCATCCACCTAGCCAGTGGAGTTGGGTCCTAGAACATGGAAACTTCTGTGGCAGTCATATGAATGGTTGGAACTTTAAGAGCGGAGTGGAAAAAAATAATTCCTTGCATAAAGTATTGAGGGATTCCGTAGAAAAGGAATCATATAGGGTAGACAAAACAGTAGCTAACCATTACATGAAAAAGAGAATATCCAGGGATTTTATATGCATTTCCATCCTTTAAAGTTAATCAAAAGAAGAATGTTTATCAATGCCTGCTGTTACCAAAACTGGGACAGAACAATTAGGGAAATAAGAATCATAAGTTCTTGCAATAAAGAATAAATAATTATTGAGAGTACCTTAAAATGGTATTGATATTTAAAAGTGTTTTACATAAATAATGTAATTTTATTAAGAGCATTTTAAAATGATGGAAATTTCCATTTTTCTCCAAATTGTCTTCTATCCCCCCTACCTTCAAGGAAAATACAGTAAAACATTTCACCTCCATTTTGTGAAAATATACATCAACCCTACAATACAGAATTATGTTTGTTTATTAAGTCAGGGTTAAGATTTTTAACTTCTGCTTCTGTACTAGTAAAGTTTAAGAGTATCATGCTTAGTCAAAGGAAGATCTATTTAATATAGTCTCTACATATTAAAGAGGCCAGGGGAATTTTTTGATTATTGATTCCATTTCATTGCTGGTAGTCTGTTCAAATTTTCTATTTCTTTCTGCTTCAGTTTTGGGAGGTTATGGTATTTATCCATTAAAAAAATTTTTTTTAAAAAGAGACTAAGGGAGAAATTAAAGACTGAATAAAGCTCAAGTGAGATTAATTAAATGAAGTTAATTTGAAAAGCTGTGTTAATTCAATCCAATGCAAGGGACGGTTCTCGCATTGTTGGAAGAGGGTGGAGAGAGACAGAGACAGAGGAAAGAGGAGAGGGGAAGGAACGAATATGAATGTGTGATATCAAAGTCAAGACAACAGCTTATTATTGTTAGGCTTTTGAGACCTCTACCTTTTAGCAAAGGTAAATATTCCTGAGGCTTACCTCAATAGGTCAATCACCCTTTAGAAGGAGCCAAACTATTGAGTACATTAGTTATCAATATACTGAAAGTACATTGATAATGTATACAATAATGACTGGGATAAAATTAACTACCTGAAAAAAGGATATGTTTTAGTAACTAAGCCAGAACTTTTGTAGGAAGATATAAATAGGTATCATAGTAATTCTATAAATAAAAGCAATAGGATATCACTCAAAAGGAAATTACATGTTTGCATTCACAAATAATTATATTTATTTTAAAAAAGATTTTATTTGAGAGAGAGAGAGAGCGGAAGCGAGCTCGGGGGGGCGGGGGAGGAGGGGGAGAGGGAAAGAATCTCCAGCGGACTCTGTGCTGAGCGCGGAGCCCAATTCGGGGCTCGATCCCACAACCCTGAGATCATGACCCTGAGATCATGGCCTGAGCCGAAATCAAGAGTCGGACGCTAAACCAACTGAGCTGCCCAGGTGCCCCACAAATAATTTTGTTTTAAATATTGCTACTGTTCTATGCACTTGAATATTAGTGACATTTTTGGTCCTGGGCATTCTCCAGTTGACATTTTTGAAGTTGCCATACTCCTGATAGTAGGTAAAGAAGTTTGGTTTCTGTCTCCAGAGTTTCACAAAGTGCTTAGTGACTTTGCAAAATAAGAATTCTTTCTGGTTTTACTGAATCCTAAATGATTATCTACCTATATACTTGGACTCCCCACCCCATATCCCCTACTTTCTTGAAAGGCAATTTAATTTTCTGGATGCATTTAGGCAGTGGTTAATTCCAGAGGAGCAGTTACAGAAGCCACTTTTTGTAATTGGCAGTTAGTTGCATGTCCATTTCTGAAATCCATTTCCCAAGAACTCTTGAAGTACTATCTTGTTTTGATTGATTTCTTTGTTGTAGTCCTAATTTTCCCTTTGATAATTGGATGCCTTTGCCTGTCAGATCTTGGTGGGATATAATCCTGAAAATCCCCCACCTCGTTTCTTTAGACCCTGAGCTTCCACCTGTCATCTTAGATTGCTGCAAAACCAGTTTGAGGGAAAGACTAAAAATAAAGGAATTCTTAGATCCAGGAGGTTGACATAAAAGAATATAGGTTACAGGTAGTAAAATCCCCTATGATGTGATTAGTTTTCTTATGTTTTCTAAAGGGTTTGATTACAGAGTGGATGGAAGTTAAAAGGGTGTTTTTAAAGTATTTTCCTTTAGAATATTTTCATTATGAGTGATATTAATAGATGATCCAAATGGAAATAACTAAGGGACTAGATACCTTTCCCAAATTTGTTTTACAACTCTGTGATTCTCACACAACTCATTTTAGTCGAGTTAGCTAAGGGAAAAGCTAGGAAATAGATAAGGGTAATAAATGTGTTGTTCTCATGGATGCATTGGCAAGAGGTTTATAATACAAGTCATCTAACTTCCAGCACAGGACTCTCTACACTAGAACTGTTAGTCCCTACTGTTTTCAGGAACACCCTCTCACTAGACAACAACATGTCCTCACATCAACATAGTATTCAACTTTAATGCAGAATTGTGGCTGTTAGAGAAAAATGTGTGCTTGCACAGTACACACTTTATTACACTATTATGTGAATTGTTTATTTCATAAAGTTGATATATACAGTAAAAGCAAACATTAGTGCCTTTCCAGGCATTTTATTTTATTTTTTTTAATTTTTATTTTTTTTAGAAGATTTTATTTGACAGAGAGAGACACAGCGAGAGAGGGAACACAAGCAGGGAGAGTGGGAGAGGGAGAAGCAGGCTTCCCGCCTAGTGGGGAGCCCAATGTGGGGCTCTGTCCCAGGACCCCAGGACCTCCACCTTAGCCGAAGGCAGACGCTTAACGACTGAGCCACCCAGGCGCCCCCAGGCATGGCATTTTAAACCATATCAGTTTAATTTGAAAGAAGTGAAGTTAACTTACATAGCCAGAACAGAATGAAGTAATGTGGCCTAACTTCTCAGGGAGTATTGTTAGAGGGCCTGAGATGTTATTTATATTTAACATTCATTTGGGGAACATATTAAAAGAAGTAAACTTGGAAAGTGTTTTAATGTATATGGTTTTTTTTTTTAATTATTGAAAGGAAAATATTTTGTAAAAATACAGCCTTAGAATTCTTTTTGGGTAAATCTCAATAGTTAGAGTGGGCTTCAATTAAGGAATGTTTAACACAAATGTCATTTAATCCAGCAGTATATTAACTTAAATTTTCTTCTAATATTTCTGGATTTTTCCACGTTTATCAATCTTGATATGCTTATACACACATAATAAGCTATCTAGGTGTTTAAATTCCATTTTATTTTTATAAATTTTTATTGAAGTATAATATCGAGACAAGTGCATAAATATGCATGTACAGCTAAATTAAATTTCACAAACTGAATTTCCCATGTAATCAGCACCCAGATCATGAAACAGAACATAACATCCTTCCAGAAGCTTTCTTTACCTCTTTTACTGTCACCCACCCAAAGAAATTTACTATCTTAATTTATAACACCATAGATTAATTTTGCCTTTTTTTAAAACTTTATGTAAATGGAATTACGTAGTATACATTCTTTTGTCTGCTTTCCTTCACTTAACGTTATGTTTGTGTGATGCATCTATGTTGTATTGGGTAGCTGCTGTTCATTCGTGTTGCTGTTCAGTTTTCTATGGTATGAATATACCACAGTGGATTTATCTGCTCTGCTGTGGTTGGGCATTTGGGCTGTTTTTGATTCAGGGCTATTATAATCACTGGTGCCGTGAGCATTCATGTGCATGTCTTTGGTGAATATATGAGCACATTTCTGTTGGGTATGTACTAGGTATGGAAATTCTGGATTATGGATATACATATGGCCAGGTTTATAGATCCAACTACGTATTCAAAGTAGTTGTATTAATTTACATTCCCACTAGAAGTGTTTGAAAGCTTTTATTGATCTGTAAATTACAGCTTTGCTTTTTCCTCCATAATTAGTCTTGGTATTTTTTCCATGCCAGGACATAGAGATCTACTTTATTCTTTTTTCTTTTTTATATAGTATTACATAGGAGTATAGGTTATTTAGTGTTCCTCTAGTATTGACCATGAAAGTTATTTCCTTTTATTTTGCCATTAAAAATATTGTATAGCCCCCAAAATTTAAAACACACCCACCTTTTTACACAATTTATACTACAGATATGTTTGACATCTACAAATTATTCATTGCGTATGTATGTGTGATTTTGTTTAACTTTTTATTTTGAAGTAATTTTGATTTGTAGAAGATTGCAAAAATAGTACAGAGAGTTTCCATATGCCCAGCTTTCCCTAATGTTAATACCCTACATAACTATGGTACAACTATAAAAACGAAGAAATTAAAATTGGTACAATACTATTAACTAACCTACAGACTTTGATTGTATCAATTTTGCTACTAACATCTTTTTCTTCAGTCCAGGATTCAGTCTGGAATCACACATTGCATTTAGAGCTCATACTGTTTTAGCCTTCTTTGGGCTGTGACAGTTCCTTAATCTTTGCCTTTCATGACCCAAGGCTTTTCAAGAGTACTTTTCAGTTATTTTGTAGAATATCCCTCAATTTGGGTTTGTCTGATATTTACTCATAATTATATTGAGATTATTCATTTTTGGCAAGAATACCACAGAAGTGATGTGCCCTTCTCAGTGTGTATCATGGTAGAGTGTATATGCTGTCAATATGTCTTCTTACAGGTGATGTTAACCTTGATCACTTGGCTAAGGTGGTGTTTGCCAGGTTCCTCCACTGTAAAATTATTATTTTTCCCTTTGCAATTAATACATATCTTGGAGTAAATACTTCCCTTATTCCTTCTATATTTATTAATTGGAATTTCTTTGTGAGGGAAGGGCTCTTCCTTCTCTTCCATTTATTTATCTGTTCAGTTACTTATTAATATCAGTATGGGATCATTCACCTTTATTTTGTGGGTTATACTCAAATACTATAGTTATTTATTTTGTTTCTAAACTGTTCCAGTTTTGGCTGTTAGGAGCTTTCAGGTGGCACTTGTGCCCTATCTTTCTTGCGCTCTTCCTTACTTTCTGGCACCACAAAATGTTCTAAGCTTGCCTTAGATTTTCCCTGCCCCAACCAATTCTGGAATCAACCAATTCTCTAAGATGCCTTGGTTTCTTTTATTGGGAAATGGTATTTAGAAACCAAGATGTGAGAATTGGGTGTGCTCATTGCTACTGGGGTACCTTGCTTCTGAGCATTGATTGTTTTTTGTCATTTAATCATTTCTCTTGGATCATGACATTCAGAATACCCATTCATTTTTTTAAATAAATGCATTTAAGACTGTAAGTTTTTTTCTGAGTACTTTGGTATATCATGTTTCCCTTATTTATTTCTAAATAGTTTATAGTTTTTATTTTTATTTCCTCTTGGGCCCAACGTTTGTTAGATGTATGTTTAAGTTTCCATGTATGTAGATTTTTTAATTGGCTTTTTGTTGCAAATGTTTCATGTAATTTTACTGTAAGCAATGAATGTGTGTATATGATTTTTTTTCTTTTTAAGAACATATTAAAATTTTAATTGTGGCTGGTTACATGGTCAGTTTTTGTGATTATACCATGTGTATGAAAGAATGATTATTAGATATAACCTCTAATTATATCCATACATCAAGTTTGTTAATTATGTTATTCAAGTCCTCAGTATCTTTACTATTTTTCATATCATTGTAACCATTCCATTTCTGTGAGAAATGTGTTAATAGCTCCCATTATGATGAATAATTTGTTCTCATTGGATTTTTAACAGATATTTCTTTATGTTTTAAAGCCATGTTTTGGGTATGTAAAAGTTCATGATTATTATTTTTCTTGGTCGATTGGGATTTTTATTAAAACTAAAGGGTTCTATTTATTGTTTAGCTAGTTGTTAATATTAATGTATATTTTTTATCATTTTTAAAACATCTGTCTGGTATATATTTTTCTAACCTTTTATTTTCTACATTTCTGTTAAATTTTTTTTTTTTTTAGATGTGACTCCTGAAAACAACATTTGGCTGATTTTTTTTCTCTTAGTATGCCAAAAGAAATACTTGTTGTGGGTACAAAGTGAGGCTGAAAATAGAATTTATTAAAAATATTTTAGAAGTGCATTTAGGCTTTCAGAACCTCTCTCCCATTCTTTCTCCCCAAAGACTTTTAATTACCTTGTCCTAACTCTGGCAGATGACATAGGTACTATCAAAATAGCTAATTCCCCACATGATCTCCCCACAGTTGAAGCCCATCATTTAATAATTCCAACGCACACCACAGAAGCTTAAGGCATTTCAGTGTCTCATTTGTTAGATTTTTAAAAGAGAAAATACCATAATAAATATCCATTATTACAGATTCAAAAATTACCATGATTTTTGTCATATGTGTTTCATCTGTCCCTTTGTTTTTGTTGTTTGTTGAAGTAATTTAAGGAAGACCCAAGACTGCATGCTATTTTCATCCCTATTTACTTCAGTGTGATGTGCCATTTTGTTATATAACAACAGTATCATTATCCCCAAATTAGCAATAGTTCCTCTGTATTTTCTAATTCCCAGTTCATAATCAAATTTCCTTAGTATTTAAACAAATTTAGTTCATTTGTTTGAATCTGGTTCTATACAAGGTCCACATGTCACTTTTGTTGCTTCTTTTTTATCCAGAAAAGCCACCCTCCCCCCTTTCTCCCTTCATCATTATTAATTTGTAGAAATTGGACCAATAGTCTTCATTGTAAATATGAATAGACAGCAAAGGATCTCCAGACTGTAAGGGAGGCTTCAAATGTGCAAGACAAAGAACAAAGCAAAGAAAAAATTTAAAAACCTAGAGGAAACAGAAGCAATGCAATAAGCTGAAAAAACTTTAAAACACAGCGTAATTGATATCAAAATTATCATCAAAAGAATAAGAGAAGAAATTGTACCCATGAAATAAGAACAAGGGGTAATAAAAAAGGGACCTTTTGAGGAATAAGAAAGAATTCCTGATAATTAAAATATGATAGCAGAAATTAAAAATTTTATGGGCAGAATGGAAGATAATGAAATTAAAACAAAATGTCCAAAGTAGTAAGATGGCAAAAAAATTTAAGAAAATTAGATGTCTCCAGATGGTTCCACATCCAAATCGAAAGATGTTCCAGAAAGGAAACAGAAAATGGTGGGGAAGGAATCATTTTCCTTAGGGTAAAGTTCCTGGAACTAAACATCAGTTTCCAAAACAAATACTCATGAAGTGCCCAGCACAGAGAATGACAAAAGACTGACATGATAATATATTGTGATGAAATTTAAGAATACTAAGTAAAAAGAGAAAAATTTTAAAGCTCTGAACCAGGGCAGGGGCAGAGGGGGGAGAACCTATACCATGTATCATACAAAGAAGAAGTAGGAATTAGAATGGCATCGGACTTTGCAAAAAAGCACCGGAAGTTAGGAAACAGAGGACGGTACCCTAATTTTCGAATGAATATTTTTCTCATGGATGATTCTATATTCAGCTAAACTGTCCAGTCTGATATATAGTAAAGATATTTTCAGATATTCACATTCTCAAATTTGCCTCTCATGCGCAGAATGCTCCTGGAGGATTTATTCCACCAAAAGGAGTACACCATAGAGGAGGAAGACTTTAGAACCAAGATACAGAGGATTTGACATGAAAGAGAGCTGAGGACAGTTCCTGAAATGACAAGAAAGGAAAGTCCCAGGATGACAGTTGTATAGTCAATTGAGAGAATACCCACACTGGAGCAAGGGAATAGAGAGCTCTGGGAAGGATATTTCCTAGAAAAGATATGATATTGAAGAGTTTTCTGCTGTGTCTGAAGGTGTTGAGAAAGAAGAATTACACCTCTGTCGGATTTGGAAGATGTATCAGTGATAGGTACACAGAAAACTAAGAAGAAAAGGGGATGGTTTTTTAATCCAGGGACAGCAAAAAGTTGTACAAGAAATGTGATCATATCATAACATGTGGCTCACTAGTGAAGAATAATGTAAATACTAAATTAAAAGGTTTATTTAAATAAAGGGAGGGTGAGATGAGAAAGGCGTGTGTTTGTATGTGTGTATAAGAGTTTAGGTATGTGTAGGAGGGTCAGTTCTTATTAGGATTGTGATATAAGCTGCTAGCTACCTACCCTAACATCATTGTTCCTTCTTCCTTAGTAATAGAACTGTGGATATATCTGCTTTACTTGAAATAGGTATGGCCATGTGTCTAATGTCTAAGTTCAGCAGAAGTAATCGGTGGTACTTCCAAGAAGTCTCCTTAAAACAGAGTGAGCCATTATTCTCCTCTTGCTGCTGGTCTGGAATGGGAAAGGAGTTGTTGGGGTTTCTGCCACTATCATGGTCAATGAAAATAAAGAACACACACCAAAGGTGGTAGACCAGAGAGTTGTAAGGATCCTGGGACTCTGATGACTCTATAAGGCTACTATTATCAGCATTGGATTGGCTAACAGTACATTTGTCTTATGCAATATAATATACTCTTGTATATTTAAGCTATCATATTTAGGTCTCGGTTATATCTAGCAGAATCAGATCTTAACTGATTTGTAATTTACTAAGAAATATCTAAATATTAAGGAATACTGAAATATTAAGGAATAACAATATAAGCATGTTATTTATAGAAGGAAATACCAGAGGAATCAGGAAAAAAGTTGAAAGTTGTTTTGGGAAGTGGAAATTGAGGTAAGGGCAATGATTACTGTTCTTTCTTTAGCTCTTTTAGTAATATTTGACATTCGAAATTGTATACATATATTACTTTTAATAAAAATTGATATTTGGGTAGTTACATTTTAATTAGTAATTCAAGTGAAAATACATGTTCACTGAAAAATTTGAACAATACAAAAGATGCAGAGTAAAAGTTATGCCTCCCTTCAATGTTCTTTGCCTTTCCCCTGCCCATCAGTTCCACTCTCCTCCCCAGGAGTGATGGTGTTTGATATGTGTCTCTCCATACTTTTTCTGTACATTCATTTAGCAAATATAAAGATGCATACTTTTTAACATTTATTTTTGTTAAAAATGTATTTAAATTTTAATTTAATAAAATTCTCAGGAAGGAATATTTGTAATGGATGTTGTTTGTTTATATTTTTAGAATTCAAGATGTAAGCATGCAGTTAAAAAGTCAACAATATGAATTTCAGAGAGTACAGAAAGAATTGAATCATTTGCAACATGAATTAAAAATTAAGCAGAGACAATCACAAGTATTCAGGTAAGATTATCTTTAAAGAACTGAAAATGATAAGGATTGAAAAAGTGCATTAACTTTATAAACATTCAAACAGATTTTAGTAATAGAGTTTCTATATTCGGTGTGGTTGGAAAAAAAGGAAACAACTTCTCTTGGGGTTTTTTTGATCATTATCTCAACTGAATGGTTTTAGCAATATATTTAAATCAGGCAAACACCTTGCTTTTATTGTGCAGTAACATTTAGAATGAAAGCACAGTAACTAATTCATTTTTCTCTTGACCAGTATTTCTTGGTGTATTCAATTCCCTGCCTGATAGTCCAGTGATACAAAAAGTAGAGAAGAATAGGATAACTTTTTAAAAAAAAATTATGTATTTATTTGAGAGAGAAAGAAAGAGTGTGCATGCGGGCATGAATAGGGGAGGGGTAGAGGGAGAGAATCTTCAAGCAGACTCCCTTCTGAGTGTGGAGCCCAGCTAGGGGCTCATTTCAGGACCCAGCGATCATGACCTGAACCGAAACCAAGTGTTGGTTGCTTAACCAACTGAGCCACCCAGGCACCCTAGAATAGGGTAACTTTCTAAATGATAGTAATAGACCTCCTTAATTTCAAAATCTCCAACATAAATGGTGTTAATTCTGCTTTTATATAATCTTTGGAGGACTTATAATACCTAAAGTTAAAACCCAAATGTTCTAAATAAATTAGGAAGTTCATTTTCTTTTATAAAATTGGAATTGAATATATTAAGAATATCAGAAACAGTGATTCTTTTCAAAATTGAGTAACTTATCTTTAGAAAAGGGAAATAAGTTAAATGAACATTATAAATAGACACAGGTTCTGGGTTACTAAAAAAATATGTTGAATGAATATTTTGAAGGTAGGTTCCTTTCTTTTCTTTTTCAATCTACTAGTTGTTGCCAGAGACATTGTTTCATTAAAAAAATTACCTGGGCTAATAATTTTTAATATACTATCTGGTGATCATCTGCTGGTCAACTACCTTTCATAAATGCCTTGCACATAATGACGCTCAATAAATAATTTTTGAATCGATGAGTCTATTCATAAAACAGATGATCGTTTTTGTCATCAGAAATCTTTTCTGCCTTGTCCTAGAAATCTGGTATTGAACCAGGAGGTGACTCCAGTTCTTCACTTTAGTCAGGCCGACCAGTTGGCTCTTCCAATAGCTCTGGCTCAGGTCTGCTAAGAAAGTCCCATTTATTTTATCCATTAATGCCATTGTGGGTGGTAGGGATTGACCGAATTTTAAAGGTTAGACCAGAACTAGATTAAATAATTAATGCTGCTTTAAGATATTAAGACTGATAAAATGTTCACATTTTACATGTGATTTGTAGCATTTTAAATTCTTGAAAAAACTGAGGCATATTGTTACTTTTATTGTGTTCTAGTTTTATCATTTTGAGTTATACTTTTAACTGCTTATTTTTTTAAAAAAATTTCAATAGATATTGTGACTTTTGTTTATTTTTAGCTAAAAGATTATAAATTGGGAGTCTGGGGTCTGACATATAAAAACATAGCATTTACTAAAAAGCAATTTTGGAAGTAACCATCTAACTAAACACTTAGTACAAATAGAAGTTTATAATATACAAATAGAAATGATTACTGGTTTTATTCCTCACTAGTAGTTACGTTGCATAGGAACAAGCAGTCTGGTGAAAATAAAAGCAAAATTTATAGGGTCAGTGATTTTGTTGCATTACTAAAAGCTGATTTTATAGTAATTTATCTTAAAAATATCTACTAGAATACAGAAGAAAAGGAGCTTATCATCTCTCTAAATGTGGCAAAGAAAAGAAGCATGAACTTTAGGTGCTCAGATACAATCATTTTATTTGTGGAGCCCAAAAGGAACTTTCCCTTTTTTTTTTTAAGATTTTATTTATTTATTCATCAGAGAGAGAGAGAGAGAGCACAAGCAGGGGGAGTGGCAGGCAGAGGGAGAAGCAGGCTCCCTGCCGAGCAAGGAGCCTGATGCAGGACTCCATCCCAGGACCCTGGATTATGACTTGAGCCGAAGGCAGACACTTAACCCACTGAGCCCCCCAGGCATCCCAAAAGGAACTTTTAATAGATCAATGAACTGTGTCTTTGAGTCGCATTGCTCTTTTAAAATTATTCTGTCATTTACTTAATTGCAATTGGGCTTAATCACCTAGCCTCCAGAAAAGTGTTCATCATGCTTTGTTTTTCCTGACATCATTTCCAGCCTGTCTCTTGCCAGGGAGGTGATCAGGAGTGTGTGTGGTCTGCCTCAATTGGCTCAGCACATTTGCTATTCAGAATAAAATGCCTTTGAGAATGGGAATTAAGTTTAGAAGGCCTGTAAAATGGACACTAAAAAATAGTATGGAATATAAGTATACTTCACTTTATGTAAATCTGTATATAAATCCAGTGCTCCAAATCAATCCATATTTGAAATATTTTAGGCAGTGTTTACTTTTAGAGGATTCCTATTGTGAATCTTTCATAAATTGTTTGAAATATAAAGTACTTACTTTTTTTTTTTTTTTTTTAAGAGATGGAAGGGGGAGAGAGGGAGAGGGAGAGAAGAATCTTAAGCAGGCTCCACACCCAGCATGGAGCCCAGTGCAGGGCTCGATCTCACAACCCTGAGATCATGACCTGAGCCAAAATCAAGAGTTGGACGCTTTAGTGACTGAGCCACCCAAGTGCTCCCTTACTTTTTTAATTTGTCAATCTAGACTCTGTCATCTGGCTTTATTTTGTTTTGTTTTCTCAATCTCATAGTTTATCATATCACATCTTATTTTATACAGTTTTGTTGATATACAATTACTTACTACAAAATTCATTCATGTTAAGAGCACAATGTAATTATTTTTACATTGTAAGACCTACTAAGTTGGGCAACCTTTACCACATTCAGTATTGGAACATTTGAGTCACTCCTAAGATTCTCATGAAATTTGCACTCAATCTCTGTTCTCACCACCTGTCCTAACAATCCCTAATCTTCTTTGTTTCTATAGATTTGCATTTTTCTGGACATTTTGGATATATGGAATCAGACAATGTGGTCTGATTCTACTTTTTGTTTATTCATTTTTTTTTTAGATTCCACATGCAAGTGAAATCATATGGTATTTGTCTTTCTTAGTCTGATGTACTTCACTTAGCATAATACCCTCTAGGTCCATCCATGTTGTTGCAAATGGCATGATCTCATCCTTTTTTGGCTGCATAATATTCCATTGTTTAGAGATACCATATCTTTCTTATTCATTCATCTGTCAGTAGACATTTAGGTTGCTTCCATATCTTGGCTATTGTAAATAATGCTGCAGTAAACATAGGGGTACATAAACTTTTTGAATTAGCATATATTAATGCTCATTTATAATTTTCTTTTTCTTTAGGTAAATATCCAATAGTGGAAATATTGGATCATAAGATGTTTCTATTTTTAGTTTTTTGAGAAACCTCCATACTGTTCTCTACAGTGGCTGTATCAGTTTGCATTCCCACCAATAGTGCATGAGGGTTCCTTTTTTTCCACATCCTTGCCAACACTTGTATTTCATGTCTTTTTTTAATCTAGCACATCTTCTTTTTTCATTCATCAGTGGATGTGTGTGTGTGTATAATGGAATATTACTCAGCCATCAAAAAGAATGAAATCTTGCCATTCACAATGATGTGGATGGAGCTAGAGTGTATTATGCTAAGCGAAATAAGTCAGTCACAGAAAGACATACCATGTGGGTTCAATCATATGTAGAATTTAAGAAACAAAACAGATGAACATAGGGGAAGGGAAAAAAAGAAGGGGGGAAGCAAACCATAAGAGACTCTTAACTCTAGAGAACAAACTGAGGGTTGATGGAGGGAGGTGGGTGGGGGATGGGCTAGATGGGTGATGGGTGTTAAGGGAGGGCACTAGCTGTGATGAGCACTGGGTGTTATATGTAAGTGATGAATCACTAAATTCTACATCTGAAACCAATTTTACCATATATGTTAACTAATTAGAATTTAAATAAAAACTTGAAGTCAGGAAACAAACAAAAAGCCAAGATATGCCAAAAGCTAGGCCTCTTATGCCAAACAGTTATCCAAGTTTGTGGATGCAAAAAAAAAAAAAAAAAGCTCTTGAAGTAAATTAAAAGTGTTACTCCAGTGAACACATGAGTGATAAGGAAGCAAAACAGCCTTATTGCTGATATGGAGAAAGTTTTAGGGGTCTGGATAGAATATCAAACCAGCCCCAACAGTCCCTTAAGCCAAAGCCCAATCCAGAGCAAGGCCCCAACTCTTCAATTCTATCTATGAAGGCTGAGAAAGGTAAGGAAGTTGTTTAAGAAAAGTTTGAAGCTAGCAGAGATTGGTTCATGATGTTTAAGAAAAGAAGCCATCTCCATAACATAAAAGTGCAAGATGAAGGAGCAAGTGCTGATGTAGAAGCTATACAGCAAGTTTGCAGAAGATCTAGCTAAGAAAAGTAATGAAGGTGGCCACACTACACAACAGATTTTCAATATAGACAAAACAACCTTCTGTTGCGAAAAGATGTCACCTAGGACTTTCTTAACTAGAGAGAAGTCAATGCCTGTTTTTAAACTTCAAAAAAAGGCTGATGCTCTTGTTAGGGGCTAATGCAGCTGGTGATTTTAAGTTGAAGCCAATGCTCATTTATAAATTTGAAAATTCAAGAGCCCTTAAGAATTATGCTAAATCTACTCTGCCTGTACTCTAGAAATAGAACAACAAAGCCTGGATGATAGCAAATATGTATACAATATGGTTTACTAAATATTTTAAGCCTTTTGTTGATGCTTACTGCTCAGAAAAAAAATATTCCTTTCAAAATATGACTGCTCATTGACAATGCACCTGGTCATCCAAGAGCTCTAATGGACATGTACAATTAGATTAATGTTTTCATGCCATCCATTCTGCAGCCCATGGATCAAGGAGTAATTTTGACTTTTAAGTCTTACTATTTAAGAAATACATTTTGTAAGGTTCTAGCTGCCATAGATTGTGATTGCTTTGATGGATTTGGGCAAAGTAAACTGAAAACTTTCTGGGAAAGATTAAAAACATTTGTGATTCATGGGAAGAGGTCAAAATATAAACATGAACAGGAGTTTACAAGAAGTTGATTCCAACCTTCATGGATGACTTTGAGGAGTTAAGGACTTCAGTGGAGGAAGTAACTGGTGTGGAAAAAGCAAGAGAACTAGAGTTAGAAGTGGAACCTAAAGATAAGACTGAATTGCTATAATTTTATGATATAACTTTAACAGATAAGGAGTTGCTTTGTATGGATGAGCAAAGAAACTGGCTTCTTGGGATAGAATCTACTCTTGGTGAAAATGCTAGGAAGATTGTTGAAATGATAAAAAAGATTTAGAATATTACATAAACTTAGTTGATAAAGTGGTGGGCAGGATTTGAGGGGATTGACTCAAATTTTGAAAGAAGTTCTGTGGGTAAAATGCTTTCAAACAGCATTGCATGCTACAGAGAAATCATTTGTGAAAAGAAGAGTCAATTGGCATGGCAGACTTCATTGCTGTCTTATTTTAAGTCCTCTTTAGCATATTAAAGTCCTTTTGGAAACCTCCCTTTTTCCTTACCTCCCCTAACTCCCAAATATATAATCAGTCATCCTCAAAACCCCAGGGCAGCAGCTCTTTTTGCCCACAGGTCCTGTCCCCATGCTTTAATAAAATCACCTTTTTCAAAAATGAAAACAAAAATCACCTTTTTCGCACCATTAAAAAAAAAAAAAAGATACTGCCGCAGTCATCCCAACCTTCAGCAACCATCACCCTGATCAGTTAGCAGGACATCAACATGGAGGCAACACCCTCCACCAGCAAAAAGATTGTGACTCACTGAAAACGCATATGATAGCATTTTTTTTTAGCAATAAAGTATTTTTAATTAAGATATATACATTGTTTTTTAAGACATGATACTTTTGCACACTTAATAGACTACAGTATAGTGTAAACATAACTTATATGCACTGGGAAACCAAACAATTCATTTGACTCACTTTATTGTGAAGTTTGCTTTATTGTGGTGGTCTGGAACCAAACCTGCAATGTCTCCAAATTATGCCTTTATAAGTCTTTGCACTCCTTTTAGAACTTATTTCTAAGTATTTTATTCTTGTTGATGTTATGAGTGGGATTGTTTTCTTAATTTTATTTTTGCGATTGACCACCATTAGTATACAGACGTAAAACTGATTTTTGCATATGGATCATATATCCTTTGACATTGATGAACCTGTTTATTTGTTCTAGTATTTGGGGTGTGTGTGTGTGTGTGTGTTCTTTAGGATTTTCTACATGGAGGATGTTTCTGTCTAGAGGAGTTTACCAATATTCCAACTCCTTTTACCCCTGCTCATTTAGTTGTCATTACCCTTACAACTGTCAGTCTTCATACTTACCAATTGTTAAACACCAGGCCTTCAGTTCCTCCAATACTATTCTAAATCCTCACTATTCTGCTTAGACTACTCAGCTCTCAGCAGCTATGTGTCTTCCTTCATATTTCACAAAGGAAATTAATGTTATAACCACAGACATCATTTACTGTGAATGAAATGATGCTTAAATTTCAGATCCCTTCACTCAGGAGCCCCTTCTAAGGTTCTCAGAGGGCCCCTAGCAATAGTAAGGTGGCCTAATTGTAATTGGTTAAAATTCTTTCTTTTTCCACTCTGATTTCCCCTTTCATAAACTTACGATGTTGGTGTGCCATTAGAGTAGTCACAAATATTTTGGGGGTCTGAGTAAGGGAAAATTGAGTTGGGAATACACTATTAAAGCTGCCATTTGGAAAGACATTTTAGAATGCTTCAATAATACAATCAAGACATCGGGGCACCTGGGTGGCTCAGTCGGTTAAGCATCTACCTTTGGCTTGGGTCATGATCCCAGGGTCCTGGGATCTAATCCCACATCAGGCTCCTTGCTTGGCAGGGAGCCTACTTCTCCCTCTGCCTGCCGCTCCCCTCCTGCTTGTTCTCCCTCTCTCTCTCTGACAAATAAATAAATAAAATCTTTAAAAAAAAAAAAAAAGCAAGACATCACAGACTAAAAATCTGTATGTGTGTGAATTTTAAAAAATTAATGGAATAAAAACAAAGATCAAGTTAAGCATAGAAATTATTCTCACATAAAAATTGTAACTTTTTTCAGATTATATTACAGGTGAATTCATTAAGAGAAAGATTTTTTCAACAAAAGCTCTTGGATTATTTCATAATCCATTCAATGAAGTGGAGTTAATTATCCAAACACATTGAAGAAAGATTTAAGCGTCTGCCAATTTACAAAAGCTACTATCACTGAATACAACATAAAAATCATACCATTTCAAGGACATCTAAGATAAATTGGCTTATGAGCCTCCTCATTTCAAAGACAATTTAAGCCTAGTCATTTTCTGAAAACACTTGAAATGTTCCTAATCTTATAATCATATAAAAAAATTTGATAAGTTTTTTCCAAATTGGACAACGTATAATATTTACAATGTTATCAGTAATGAACCATAAAGCTGAAAGAATCTTTCAAAACTACCAATAATAAAAAACTAATGGCCATGCTAGATGAAAGGCTATATAATTTTTATATTTTCTCCACATAAAGTATTATATAAAATGGTTCTCATATGGACAAGTGGTTGTAGAACATGTAGACAAAAATTGCAAATAGGGTGTCTGGGTGGCTCAGTTGGTTAAGCCTCTGACTCTTGGTTTCGGCTCAGGTCATGATCTCAGAGTTGTGATATCAAGCCCCAAGTTGGGTTCTGTACTCAGCACGGAGTCTGCTCTAGATTCTTTCCCTCTCCCCCCCACCCCTCCCCACCACTCAAGCATGGTGCACATGCTTGCTGTCTAAAAATAAATAAATAAAATCTTCAAAAAATAAAAGGTATTGTAGAGCTGTTACTTATTAGGAAGTTATATTATTTTCCTGTATTTTGTGAAATTGGTGGAATTCACCAACTTTAAAATTTTTATTTGTAATGATTTTTCTCATTCTATGGATAATTACACACTTTTAACCTAATTTTGTAGACACCATTTTTTTTTTTTTTTTTTTTTTTTTTTAGAGAATAGGAGAGAGAGAGTGGGGGTGCAGAGGGAGAGGGAGAGAGAATCTTAAGTAGGCTCCACACCTAGCGTGGGGCCAGAGGTGGGGCTCAGTCTCACAACCCTGAGATCATGACCTGAGCCTAAATCAAGAGTCAGTCACTTAACCAACTAAGCCACCCAGGTGCCTCATGTAGACATCATTCTTATATTCTTTTTTTCAAGGAAGCTCTCCTCCCACTCACCACTAATCATATAAGATTTAGACCCCATAGAACATGGATCTGCTCTTGGCTAACAAGCTTGAATTTTCTGTTTCCAGCCTTTCTCCCTACAGAAGCACTTGAATCCACATCCAGTCTTTTTTTCTGTTAAATATTCTTGTAAGCCCTGATTCCCATGCACACGGCTTACTCTAGGAGCTGCCTTACACCAAACCATTAGCCCCTTGACCTTGGCTTAGTTCATAGCTCTTGTCTCCGTCTTACCAGTTTCTGGTTCTACATTCAGACTTCCCATTCTCACTTTTGGCCCCCTTGATTAAGTGATCTATTTGGACTCCTCCTCTGCTTTTTGAAATTAACATCTCTCTTAGCTCCCAGCTCCGCAGGCTGATAGAGGCATCTCCTGTGGCTTCTCATCACTCAGGTGGACCTTAGTTACCAATAGAATGACACCACCCATTTTCCTGACAAAGGCTAATCTTTCAGCCTCTGCCCTACCTCTGTCCTTTCTAGGACTTTGCACAAGAAATTGACTGCATCTTTTTTCTGTTTTTATTTAGCCTCTGACTGTACTTGTATTGTTACTTAGCTGTGTGCACACTTAGGTGTCTCCTGTCTTAACAAACCATTCTACTCTGCATTTTCCTCTTTCTCCTCTTGCCACTTAAGTCAAGGTTCTTGATTGCTGGTATCACCTAACTGTTTTGTCACTCCTGCTTTGTTGCTCTGTTCTTTCCTACCTAATGCCTCTCTCTGAGATCACCAGAGGCCTCCTTAATACCAGATACAGTGCACTCTGTTCAGCCTTTATCTGAAGGCTTAAACACTGACCACTACTTTTTTGTTTAAATTCTCTTATTTCCTGGACTTCAGATATTAATTCTTTAGGTTCTTCTTCTCTTTTACTCCCTCGTCTTTTTTGAGAGATTCTTTTCTGTTTTAGTCACATAAAACATTAGTGTTATCCAGTGTCTTATCCTCAGTACTTCTCACTTATTCATTCCTCCAACTGGGTGATCTATTATTTTTACTCATTCATTCATCAGTATTTGTTGAGTATATATTATGTGGTAGGTACTGTGCTAGGTGCTTGGGAAACTGTGTTGAATAAGACAGATATAGTCTCTGCATTATAGATTTAGTCCATTCAGGAAGATAATTATTAACCAAATAATTATAATTCCATGGCTTCAGTCATCATTTTTTGCTAATAACTACGAGATCTATGACTGAATCTTTTTTATTAGGTAAATTATAGCCAGGACATCTGAAGTAATAAAATCACTGAGATTGCGGAAAATCTGTGATTACTTTTTTTTTTTAAAGATTTTATTTATTTATTTGAGACAGAGAGAATGAGAGAGACAGAGAGCACATGAGAGGGGGGAGGGTCAGAGGGAGAAGCAGGCTCCCTGCCGAGCAGGGAGCCCGATGCGGGATTCGATCCAGGGACTCCAGGATCATGACCTGAGCCGAAGGCAGTTGCTTAACCAACTGAGCCACCCAGGCGCCCAATTTGTGATTACTTTTGAACTGTGACATTTCATGAAGCAAGAGCACTAGATCAATCACTTTAAAAGGTATTCTTTATCACCCCAGGTTTTATACAGCCTGGAGAACCATGGTATGTAGCAAGAATACTGTCTAAGAATCTGAGATTTTCATTTTGGCTCTGTGATTAAGTCACTTTGACCTAATTTTCTTCACTAAGTATTTACTGTTGAATGAATTTAAAACATTAATTGAATTAATGTGTATGAAAAAGTTAGCTGTCTTTCTTTATAGTTAAAATAATGGAAATGAGTTGGGGTGACCATATACCTCAGTTTTCCTAGGATAGTTCCAGTTTATATCTGTCATCTCAGCAAAATACAAATAGCACCTCCTTTTACATTCAAAATTGTCTCCATTTAGACAGAAGATTATATGGTCATTCTCAAACCATTTTTCAAAGAAAACCATTTTTTCAAAGAAATATTTGTTATAATGCTTGCTATTTTTACAATTCCTAACTTTTTAAACTATTTTACAGTCAAAGATTGGTGGAGTACAGATATTTCTGGAATACAACTCTTTCATTACTTACTTTTACTAAAAGAGAGCTAACCAGTATTAAAAATGAAGTATATGATAATTTTCAAAACTGGACTTCACTGAAAGGAGAAGTTTTTCTACAAATTAAATCCATAAGTGAAACAGCCTTGACAGGTTTGTTGTGTATATTTAGAATGTAATCATCTTTTTTTTTGCTATATGGTACATTATAAGTAATGAAATAATCCTTCATTTTATGTGATGGAACTTATGATCCACTTTTAAATTTGTTGTTGGTTGGTAAACTAGCTGACCATTATGACTTATTTGAACCCTAAAATTCAATAATTATAGGCTGATCTAAAATAAACCATGATACATCTATCTTGAGCTGTGACCAGAAGTCTGTTTATTACTGTTAAATGTGCCAATTTGTATTTTAAAACTTTTTCTTCTGTTCATGATTTAGTATTTCATATCGGATCGGCCTTTCCTCAGATAACTGATAAATTCTGGACAGAATAACTACTTAAAAACACTGGAGAGTGACCAAAACCAAGCACATAACAGAGGGAATGTAAAATGTTGAAAGAATGCATATTACTAAGTGAAAGATGCCAATCTGAAAAGGCTACATACTATATGATTCTAACTAAATGACATTCTGCAAAGGGTAAAACTATAGATATAGTAAAGAAATATGTTTTTGCCAATGTGGGAGGGGAAGAATAGGTTGAGCATGGAAGATTCTTAGAGCAATGAAAATACTTTGTATGATACTATAATGGTGGATACATGTCATTATACATTTGTTAAAACCCATAGAATGTAAACACCAAGAGTGAATCCTAATATAAACTAAGGATTTGGGGGCAAATATGATGTGTGAGTGTAGGTTCATTGATTATAAGAAATGTCCCACTCTGGTGCAGGATTTTGATGATGGAAGAGGCTATGCATGTGTGAAGACAGAATTTATATGGAAATTCTCTGTACTTTCTGCTTAATTTTACTATGAACCTAAAACTGACATATTTTTTTTAAAGGCTATGAATTTTTTTTAGTTAAAAGAAGAGAATGGAACTGGGTGAATTCCCTGGGGTTTGGTTTCCATTTTTGTTTGTTTGTTTAAGGCTATTAGGTTGAGAGCAGGGTACAGTGTGTTCCATGCAGGGAAGCTAAAACTCTGATATAAATCTATAGTCTTTTGGATTGAAGATTGGAGGACATAGATTAAGGCAGCCTCTGAGAAAGAATATTCCAGAAAAGAGGTGATCAGAGAGGAAGAGCTCAGAGTTTGCATATAAGCTCTTTCCAAATCTTTGGCCTATTCCTGAAATACATGTACACAGGGAAGACTTGAAATAACCCATCAAAGGCCAAAATAATTGATATTTTCGCTGCTGCTTACCCAAGGGGAGACATATTTTACAGTTTGAGTTCAGCCAAGTTAACTGCTTGTTAAAATAAAACAATGTCAAAATCACTACCCTTTAGAGGAACATAACAGAATTCAGGGTCTCCATAACATAAAATCCCCAATGTTCAGGATACAACCCCAAATTTCTTGGTATGGGAAGAAACAGGAAAACATGGCCCATACTCAAGAGATTAGTCAGCGGAGACCAACCCTGAGTTGATCCAGATGATAGAAATAACTAACCAGGATTTCAAATTAGCTGTTAACTATGTTTAATGACATAAAGAAAATAAGCTAGTAATGAGTGAAAAGACAGAATATCTCAGCAGAAAACTATTAAAAATTGGATATTCAAGAATGGAAAAATACAGTATCTGAAATAAAAATTTACTGGATAGACTTCTATAGCATATTGTGATTATAGAAAAAAGAACCAGTGAATTTAAGATAGATCAATAGAAATTATTCATTTTGAAGAACAGAGATAAACATTGAAAAAAAATGAACAGAACCTCAGGGCCCTTAGGATGGATTAAAATATACCATAAGTGATAAATATGGGTAAGAAAAAAGACTTTTTTCCTTTGAATTTAAAAAAAAAATGTATATTCTTATTTAAAGTAGGAATTATATGTGGGTTTTATAAAGTATGTTGATTTAACTTATGACAGCTAGAACATAAAGGATGGAGAGAAGGAGTAAATAAACCCAAATAGTTGTACTCTTTTTGTATTTTATGTGATATGATGCAATATATATATGTAGACTAAAAATGATATATAACTCATAAAGCAACCACTAAAAAAAAAATACAAAAAGACAAAGCTAAAAAGATAATAAATAAACTAAAAAGTAACTCTTTTAAAAGTATCCAAACAGTGGAGAATTAATGTCACCTGTCTCTAAGATTTATATGCATAATGGCATATGGATCATCAGTAGATCACTGGAACAAAATAGCCAGGTAAATGATCCTATTTGTATGATTATTTCACTTTTGACAAATGTGCCAAAACAATCCAATGGGAGAAAGAAAGTCTTTCAACAAATTGTAATAGAATAACTAAATACCCATATGGGAAAATATACCTCAACTCCTTCATTACATTGTACATGAAATTAATTCAAGATAAATCATAAAACTAAATATAAAAGCTAAAACTATCAAAGAAGAAATAGAGCAAAATGTCTTCATGAATTGGTAGTAAATGAAGGTTTATTGGATAGGGCATAGAAGTAAGAAAAATACCAAAAATTGATGTGTTAGACTTTATCAAAATTAAAAACTTCTGTTCATCAAAAGATGCTGTTAAGAAAATGAATAGGTAAGCCACAGACAGAAAAAATACCTAAAAAAAAAAAAAATGTGATGAAGAACTGCTGTCCAGCCTACATAAAGAACACCAACAAGTCAGTAACAAAAGGACAAAAAATCCAATCAAAAATGGCCAAAAGCAGACACTTTACAAGGAAACACATACAAATGACCAATAAGGACATGAAAAAGTGTTCAACGTTATTGGTCAAAAGGGAAATGCAAATGTCAATAGTACATACCCACCAAATTGGTTAAAATGAAAAAGATTTAAAACAGTGGATGTTGGTGAGGAAGGAAAGCAACTGGAACTCTTACGCAAACAGGTGAGAGTATAAAATGTTATAGCCACTTTGAAAAAAGATCTGACAGGTATTTTTTATAAAACTATACACATATCCAATGATCCTTGAAATTCTTCTCTTTGGTATTGATGCCCCCCTGCAAGTAAAAACATATGTCCACACATTTATCCTAAAGAAGTGTTCCTTGTGGCAGGCTTGTAGCCTTAAATAAGGGAAGAAAATTAATGTTCTTAGAGTTTAAATATATTTATTAATATATAACTAATATAAAATATATATATATTTTAATATATTTCTATATATAGATTTAGACCCACATGCATAGGCTGAACTGATTTTTTATGGTATGGTATTCCATTTATTTATTTTTTCTTTTTTTATATATTTTTAAATTTAAATTCAATTAATTAACATATAATGTATTATTGGTTTCAGAGGTAAAGGTCAGTGATTCATCAGTCTTATATAATACCCAGTGCTCATTACATCACATGCCCTCTTTAATGTCCATCACCCAGTTATCCCATCCCTCCATCCCCATCCCTGCCAGCAATCCTCAGGTTGTTTCCTATGATTAAGAGTCTCTTTTGGTTTGTCTCCTTCTCTGGGTTCATCTTGTTTTATTTTTTCTTCTCTTCCCCTATGATCCTCTGTTTTGTTTCTTAAATTCCACATATCAGTGAGATCATATGATAATTATCTTTCTCTGATTGACTTATTTCACTTATCATAATACCCTCTAGTTCTATCCATGTCATTGCAAATGACAAGATTTCATTTCTTTGATGGCTGAATAGTATTCTACTGTATATGTGTATATATATATATATGTGTGTGTGTGTGTGTGTGTGTGTGTATATGTATACACACACACCACATCTTTTTTATCCATTCATCTGTCGATGGACATCTCAGCTCTTTCCATAGTTTGGCTATTGTGGACATTGCTGCTATAAACATTGGGGTGCACATGCCCCTTTTGATCACTACATTTGTATCTTTGGGGTAAATACCCAGTAGTGCAATTGCTGGGTCATAGGCTAGCTCTATTTTCAACTTTTTGAGGAACCTCCATACTGTTTTCCAGAGTGGCTACACCAGCTTGCATTCCCATTAACAGTGTAGGGAGGGTTCCCCTTTCTCCGCATCCGCGCCAACATCTGTCGTTTCCTAACTTAATTTTAGCCATTCTGACCAGTGTGAGATGGTATCTCATTGTGGTTTTGATTTGTATTTCCTTAATGCCAAGTGATGTTGAGCATTTTTTCATGTGTCTGTTGGCCAGCTGGAGAAATGTCTGTTCATGTCTTCTGCCCATTTCTTGACTGGATTATTTGTTCTTTGGGTGTTGAGTTTGATAAGTTCTTTATAGATTTTGGATACTAGCCCTTTATTTGATAAATATATTTATTAATATAAATATATTAAATATATTTATATGTATAAATTTAGATCCACATAAGTATGCTAAACTGATTTTTGACAAAGGTAAGCAAGCAGTTCAGTGGAGGAAGGATAGCCTAGCCGCCCCCCCTTTTTTTAACAGATTGAAAGTAGTAACAGAGACAGTGGAGTAACTGGAGTAATTACTAGAGTAATTGGTTATCCATAGGCAAAAAAAAAAAAAAAGAACGCTTGACCAAAACCGTTCACCTTATACAAAAATTAATTCAAAATGGATCATAGATCTAAAGGAAACTAGAAAACTAGAAAATCTTTAGGACCTAATATTCTCAGACTTGAACTAAAAGCATGATACATAAAAGGAAAACTTGATAAATAGAACCTCAACAAAATTAAGTTTTGCTCTGTGAAAGACCCTGTTAAGAGGATGAAAAGGCAAGTTACAGATTAGGAGAAAATATTTGTGGACCACACAAAGGACTTTTATCTAGAATACATGAAAAGTCTCAAAACTCTACGTTTTAAATAAACAGACTCATTAGGAAATGGGCAAATTATATCAGCAAAAATTTCATCAAAGAGGATATGCAGATGGAAAAAGGCACATGAAAAATTGTTTAACATCATTAGCCAATTAGGGAAATGAAAATTATAACATTATGAAATGAAATACGCATCTATTAGAATGTCTAAAATTGTAGAGGTTTCCTAAAAACATAATAACCTAAAATAATTTTAAGTCCATGTGGCTGAGCTAACAGGACTAAGAAGAACAGAAGAATCTTATCAAGATTTTATATAATCAATCAGAAATTGATTATATAAGATTAATACTAATAATTGTACTTACATTAGCTAACGTTATATAATACTTAGTCTAGATCTAAAAACCTATATTAGCTATAAACTTTGACAATATTACAGGCATTTTACATGATAAATACTTTTTTTTTTTTTAAAATACCAGCTTTTGGGGCGCCTGGGTGGCTCAGATGGTTAAGCGTCTGCCTTCGGCTCAGGTCATGATCCCAGGGTCCTGGGATCGAGTCCCGCATCGGGCTCCCTGCTCGGCAGGGAGCCTGCTTCTCCCTCTGCCTCTCTCTCTCTCTCTGTCTCTCATGAATAAATAAATAAAATCTTAAAAAAATAAAAAAATAAAAAAATAAAATAAAATAAAATAAAATACCAGCTTTTATTTGTGATCTACATGGATATATCCTTATGGGGTGAGTTGATTGTGCATGGCATAGTTCTTCAATTGAAAAGTTGATACAAAAACATGAAACATTTTTATTAAAATAACCTCCTAATTCATAATCCTAATTCCTTTATCCTAACATAATTGTTTTCATTTTCCCACTTTATCTTCTAGTCCAACACATGCTCATTTATTTTTGGCATATTGTAATCACAATCTAAATGCTAATTTATATTCTAAAATGTAGTGTTATTGGCTGAATTTTGTCACTCCCCCAAATTCATATATTGAAGTCCCAATCCCTGAGAATATAACTATATTTGGAGTCAGGGTCCTTAAAGAAATAAATTTAAGTAGGTGGGCTCTAATCTAATATGATTGGTGTTTCTAAAAAAAAAAAAAAAAGAGGAAATTTGGAAACAGACACAGACAGAGGGAAGAGTCTTGAAGACACAGGAAGAAGATGGCCATTTACAAGCCAAGAAGAAAGGCCTGGAAGAGATCCATCCTTCGTGGCCCTCAGAAGATACCAACCCAGCTGATTCCTTGATCTCAGATTTTTTAGCCTCCAGAACTGTGAAAAAAGCAATCTCTGTTGCTTAAGCTACCCAGTCTGTGGTACTTTGTTACAGCAGCCCTAACAAATTAATAAATATCATGAACCACGTAAACATTGCACAATATTGTTCAAGATACTTTAAAAGATTTGCACATTAAAATTTAGGTTTAAAATCAAAGTCCAAAACAGAAACAGTATTCCTAGAAAAGGCATTGTTTAATATTTTCTTGCTGACAAAGTATGTTAATTATTGAATAGCAGATATGAGTGAAATATTTCTTACCCCTCTAATGAGTGGCTTTCTCTTTATGTAATCAAGACTTTTAAGTTCAAATGTTCATAGATTAAGTTTTCTTAAACCAGAGCACACCTATTTTAATAAGAGAAATTTCAGGAAAAGATATTTTTAGTGTAGAATCACCACACTAAAGGTAGAATATTTTAAGTGTATAATTAATTTGCTTCCATTCTCAAAGTAACTTGATTGAATAGCTCTTGAACTTTTAAAATCCAAGTTCTGAATTAGGTTTAGAAACGTAGTCCACATTTTTCATAAAATTGAAGAAATTGGGGATAGAATAGGCCTATTTGCTTATCCTATTAAAACACACATTGCTTATGTGTTTTTTTTGCCTTATCTAGTCTGACATTAAATAATCTGGGGCTCAAAATGCTTGCCTATGAAGTGAAGGTAAGGTAAGACAAAAAAAATACTCAGGATATTCAACTAGTATATCAGAAACTATTTAGAAGTTTTGCTCGATAATGACTTTACTCATTTGGTAACTATCTGTTGAGCTCCTGTTATTTCTAGGACATCATTGGTAATAATTATGGGTGGAATAAAAATTAAGATATTATCTCTGACCTAAAATAACTTATGGTCTAATAGTAGATCATACATATACATATGATCAGTGCAGTAAAAATGGTGTAAATTGGAGCAAGTTCTAGGAAGATGTAAGGCACTTCCAGATTGGGTCAGAAAAGATTTCCAGGCCGTGGTAGCATGTGGGCAGCGGCAGGCCAAATGAATGAGGTTAGGAGGACCTTCTCCATGGGGGTGCTGAGACAGGGAAAACACAAGGTGGGTACAATGACCAGAATAGGTTAACCTGGTGGAGATCATAACTTCTGAACTCCAAATTGGGACACATGACTGACAGATACGAAGTTGTAGAATGATGAGTGTAGGATTGAATATTTGACAGTAGGATTGCCAAACAAGAAGGGATGCGTAATTTGCCAAAGGTGAGTTAATTCTCTCCTAATTCATTGAGTTTACTCTCCTAATTCCATGACAGAAACCCAGCTCCTGTTAGTTTGGAAATCTTGCTGTACTTCTCCATGTGTTAGAATATATTTCACAAATAAATTTGTATTGCAGATTCTTATTCTTTTAATGTCAGAAAGTCATGTTGACATGAGTAGTTATTTTAGAGACAGATAGTAGCGTACACTTACAGAGTCAGCCTGCTAACCTAAGCAGTATCATGCTGGCAAATGAAAAATAGGTGACAGCATGTGCAGGCTCCTCTGCAGTGTCATTCTGACTTAAACATAGACAGATATGATTAGGATACGAAACAATTTATTCAGCACAAGTAGCCACCTTTATGGATACAGAAATACCCAAGACTCTTTAGGCGTGAAGAAAAACCGCAACCTCCATATTTTTGAAAACTCTCTTCTTTTAAAATTTTATGCACTAGTGTGTTATCTGTTTTCTTGTACAAATGGGTACATATCCATAAGTATTTAGAAGCATATAGTTATTCCTAGGAAAAAGATTTCCATGTAAAGTAATCATTGGAATATAGTAGAACCTTACTTATTTGGTCTCTGTCAGTTTATCCAGGTTTTCCTTTTTTTAAAAAAAGATTTTATTTACTTGAGACAGAGAGCATGAGTGGGGTGAGGGGCAGAGGGAGAAGCAGACTCGCCATTGAGCAGGGAACCCAATGTGGGGCTCGATCCTAGGACGCCAGGATCATGACCTGAGCTGAAGGTAGACGCTTAACTGACTGAGCCACCCAGGCGCCCCACCAGGTTTTCCATTTTGAGCAATAATTAAAAGTGAAGAAGACACTAGACCCCTTGTGCTCATGCCCTAGATCTGTCTTAAAGGTCATGTTTTCTTCCAGACATACTCTTCACCCACAGAAAGACATTTTGCTTTTCTCTCCTTGGACCCCATTGGTAATCCTGTTCATCACCATCCTTTAAGGCATGTGCTCTTCCCTGTGCTCTGTCTAGCCTACCACTTTACTTCTCCTGTAACGACTTACCAGCCATATTGCCTCTGCTGCCATGTCCGTTTTATGGATCTCTGATTCTGGTTTTCATTCGCCCCTGTGGCTGCTATTTCTGCTGTGGTGGCTCCAAGTCCAAGACAAACTCCTCTGATACCCAGTCACGTGCTAAACCCATCACATGGCCCAGGATAAGCTAACCAAGGAAGGGGATTCCAAGTGAACGATCTGAAAAAGCAGACTATCCAGATTTGCACGTAGATCATATCCTCATCAATTCAAATTAATTGTGGTTGTACAAAGTTTATGGTATTTTGTCATTATTGTTTGGTTCTTTAAATGTTTTAATACTGGTTTAAGACAGTAGTGCTGAAGAGACTGATTAAGGGAGAGCTTGATAATTATTCTGAAGGATAATATGCTCCATGCATTTCTCACAAAATTATATAAAATTAGCACATTTAAATACACATAATGCTATGAAGGCATATTTTTATTAAGCTTAATCTAAGTAGATAGAATAAGGACAAGTGATTGCTATAATGAAATTCTGGTCTCATTTTGAGGCCACAGAGTATTATTAGAATCATTAAGGTATATTAACTAATATTTTCTGCCCATAAATTTATTAGTTTTAGACACTGCATCATTTTATTCCTCTCCATCCCTACTGCCTTTCTTCATAATTTGTATAGAATGTACCCTAATTACTCTCCTAGAAATGCCACCCAACCAGCTCATGCTAGCACATTTAAATTTACTTTTCTGAATCATGTTGTCAAGAAAACAATTTAATTTCAATAAAACTCAGAACATTATGCAGATATTGTGTTCATTTATGTGAATATTTGAAAAGCAAGATGGATTGCCATTTAATACAATTTAAAGGCTAAACTACTAAAAGTTTTCATACATCATTTAGCAATATAATTGTTTTTCTTATTTTTTCAGAATAACTACTAAATTTAAATTTTTTTGGTTAGGTGTCATTATGCTGACACAGAAGTCATCTTAACTCTCAACTATTAATTTTCTAAAAGGAAATAATCATTCTATGGGGAAATGATTTATGATTCAATTTTGTCTATTTGTAAACTTTACATTTTCCTTACAGAAATAGAGATACTAAAGAAAAGTTTGACAGTGTCCCAGAGAAATAAGATATGCCTTGAAGAGGAAATGAAAAATCTGAAATTGTTGTCAGATGCAGCCATGTTGAGGTCTCAGCAGATTCAGACATCCAAACAACAGGAAGTAAACTTGCAAACCAGATGCCATGACTTGCAAAAAGAAGTACTAGGTAAAAGAGAATTATTTTTTGCTGCTGTTAGCAACTAGCCATAATAAAATCTTGCTTTAATTAGTTTGTGTTACAAATATGCCTGATTATTAGTGACTATGTCAATAACTGTGTCTGTGATCAATGTTTACTATCTTCCCTTCCCATTCTGCTATTTAGAGTGATGAGACTTAAGTGAATATACTCTTTCATTTTCCCAAATGAAAATATTAAAAATTGTGTTTTGGGCACCTTGGGCAAAGTTTTAAAAATTTCTACCTCAGATGAATTAAGTGTCTTGGCACTAAGGCTATGGAATTTGTACTTTTCCCTAGAGGCAGTAGGAATCGTTGAAAATTGGTAATCTGGAGAATGATATAATACAAGCAGTGTTTTAGCAAAAATGAGCTATTAGCAGTGATTGGAGGTGTTCCAAACATCAAGCAATTGGATCCAAGTAGCCATTTAGAAACTATCTTTGCTGGTAACCCAGGCCTAGACTAATTGTAAGAAACTGAAGTAGAAAGGGAACTAACATATTTTAGGTCCTAATGTGCACTGTATTTAAATTACTTCTGTCAATTCCCACAGTGACCATGAAAAACAGGTATAATTATCCCATCTTGCAGAGGAGAGAAAATAGCCTAGAAAGGTTAACATGCCTGTTTTCACATAGCTGGTAAATGGCAGGGAGTGAAAGCAAACCTAGTCAGATTGCAGGACTCATGCTTGTCCCAGTATGTTTCCTTGGTCCTCTTTATGGCCACAATGGGAAAGCTAAGACAGAATCAGGATTGAGCAGACTACTCAGGACTAGGGAGATAAACACCTGACTGAGTAGCCAGGGAGAGAAGGAAGTCACAGATGACTTCTGAACCTCTTTTCTTGGGAGTGGGAACATACCACAGACTAGGAAATCTGGAAAGAAACTGGTATTGGAATGGAAAATAGGATTCATTACACGAACTTGGAGCAGATACCAGACATTTTAATTTTCCCTTCTGTGGATTGCCTATTTATAGATTTTGCCAATTTTCTATTGCGTTACTGGAATTTTCCTTGATAATTTTTAAAAAAAGTTTATAAGTATAGTAATTATTTATATTCTTTTTTTTCTAACATATAATTTGTTGACTTTTTATGGTAAATTTCACCATATCAAAGTTTTTCATTTTGTTATGATCAAATTACTGTCTTTTATTATTTTGGGTTAGTTTTGGTTAAAATAGTGCCTCTCATCCTTAAATTGCACAGATAGTCTCCTGAGTTTTCCTACATTTAAGTCATTAATACATGTAAGATTTATTTTTTATATGGTGTGAGATGTGGGGATCTAGTTTTATTCTTTCCAAATGGATAACCAGTTGTATCAGTATTATGTATTAAATAATCCATCCTTTCCACTGAATAGAACTATCATCTGTCATATGTTAAAATTTTATGTATGCTAGCATTGATTACTATGTTCTGTCTTCTGTTCCACTGATTTATTTAATATACCACTGATACATATTCATTTGAATATAGTGATGTAATAGCATATTCTCAAAGCTGGTAAGTCTTTTCTCTCTCCGCTGTTCTTTTTAAATATATATTTGGAGGAGTTACTCTTTCATTTGAACTTTTTAAGATCTTTTATTTACTTCTAATCCAAAGACTCTAAATAGGTACCTAGTAAAGTTTTTCTCTACATATTCATAAGCAGTTATTCTTCCACATAAACATTAAGGTAATTCATTTAATTCTAATCCTAACAGGGATTCTAGCTGGAATTGCATTATATTTATATAGTAAATTTTGGAGAATTGACATTTTAGTGGTAGTAAGTCTTTTTAATATTATCAAAGTCTTCTCATTCAAGAATATAATGTCCTTTCATTTCTTTAAATTTGTTTTCAAATGATTTCATAGTTTGTTTTTTTTTTTAAAGATTTTATTTATTTATTTGAGAGAGAGAGAGAATGAGAGAGAGCACATGAGAGGGGGGAGGGTCAGAGGGAGAAGCAGACTCCCTGCCGAGCAGGGAGCCCGATATGGGACTCGATCCCGGGACTCCAGGATCATGACCTGAGCCGAAGGCAGTCGCTTAACCAACTGAGCCACCCAGGCGCCCCTGATTTCATAGTTTTATTTGAATATGTTTCTTTGTCATTCTTGTTAAGTTTATGACTATCATGGTTTTGCATCTACTATAAATGGACTATTTTCTCTATTTCAGCTTCTTGATATTTGTTTTTTTGTTTTTGTTTTTGGATTTTTTTGGTGCAAAAAAGTGTTTTTATTATAGTACAGGGACAGGACCATGGGCAGAAAGAGCTGCACTGGGATTGTGAGGACTAACGGGTTATATACCCTTTAGTTAGTGGGAGTTAGGGATAGTCTCTAAGGAATTTGTGCATGTTAAAAGTAAGGTCTCCAGGATCTTGGAGGGCTAGCTATTATTAAGATAAGGTTGCTTTTAGTCTTCAATGAAACATCAACAGTACGGCAGCCATGAATTCCTTGAGGAATGTCACACTCTGCATGCCTCGGATTTATCAGTGACCTGCAAGTTGTAAGGAGACTATTTTAGCTGCATTTCTCTTGCCTTTGTTCTCCTCATCATTTATCCCCTGAACAGTTTTGATTTAAATTTTTAAGGTTGCTGAGGGTGAAAGGTTTTATCTTCTGTAACTTTTCCCTGATGAATAGGGGCATAGAGATGTCCCTACCTCAGGGTCAACATTAGTCAGTTGGGGATGTAGGTGTTATGAAAGGCAGAGACAGCTGAATCCAAGGTAGACAACATATATGAAATCTCCTTGAGTAGAAAGGGTCATCTGTCAGCTTGATCTTATGACAGTGAAGGAGTCTTGGCACCAGGTGGAGAAACATTGGGAAAAAACAGCAAAACGTGATTAAAATTATTATGAGAAAAAGAAGCCCAATAAAGAGACCTTTGATAGTTGGCTAAAATCCTCCTCCAGTCCAAGAATTTATCCAATCTTGAAAGGAAAGGGAGGGATTGTTTAAAATGCCAATTTTAATATTTATATCTTTTAGCAATTCTGTTACATTTTTGTGATAATCTGTAATATATACATAGCATTCTGTTTTTATGATGGCACGTGTTCACCCTGTGCAGCAGTTAAAATATCTAATGCCATTTTATTTTGGAGAACTGCTTTATGAATGAGTTATTTCAGTGTTTAATAATGTAATGCTATTTTGAGAGTCACTTAAGGCCTTAATTGTGGAGCAGGTGGTGTTAGCCATCATATAGACTGTTTTGTTTAGCAAGCAATCAGATAACAAGAGGCACTTTTATGGAAACAAAAGAAAAATATAAGTTCGTGGTTGGAGCAAATTACAAACCCAGTGTCTGAGTCTCCAGTACTGCCAGAGAGATTTCCAGATCGCCGGTTTGAAGCATCCTCAGACAGACTGGGATCAGGCCATGGGAATCAGATGAATTTTTCTGGTTTGTAATTTAAATGTCTCTGGTGATCCTTTTGAATGGCCCATAGTGCCACAGGCACAAAGATTGTCTATACATGAGTTTTGTGGCGGTTTCTTTGAAGCTACCCTCAAGTTGCCCAGCATCAGTTTTCAGGGCTTTAGGAAGAAGAGCAGTTTTAATTAAGAGGATGGAAGAAGATTGGAAATCTTGGTATTTGTTGATAGAATAAAGAAAGACTATTGGTTTTTGTGTATTTGTCTTATATCTATCGACTTTATAAAATCCTCATATTAATTCTAGTAGTTTTTTACTAGTATCTCTTGGATTTTCTACAGTTATATCACCTGCTCCAACACCCCTGAAAAAGAGTTCATCTATTTTTTCCAGGGTTTATATCTGTTATTTTATTTTCTTGTCTTGTTCATATCTTTTTAAGTTCATTTGAACTGAGACTGTGTTAAATAATAATGATGACATTGAGCATCCACATCTACTTCCTGATTTTAATTGAAATTATTTGGTGTTTTGTCACTTGGGATTATATTTGATGTTTTTGGTAAATATTTATTTTTAATTAACCGTTTTACTTCTATTCCAATTTTACTTAGATGTTTTATGTGAAATGCTTTTGGATTTTGTTAAATGCCTTTCAGCATCTATTGATATAATAGTATTTTTTCCCCTTTAACCAACTGGTAAAATGGATTAGTATTATTGAATTCCCTGAATTTCTTTGGTCTCTTGGATTAAGCCCTACATCATTTACTTTTTAAATATATCATTTCCTACATGGTTATATTTTATTTATAAATTTGGTACATGTATATTAATAAGTGAGATTGGTTTATAAATGTTTCTTTATTAGGGGGCACTAATTTTATCAGAGTTTTGCCTTAAAATTAAGTGAATATCATAAGTGCTCTTATTTTTAAATATTTCCTCTATCTGTGGCTAGGCCTGGTTTCTGATTTTTAATCTTATCTATTTTTGCTTTATCTTTTATTATTTATCAAGCTTGCGAAGCCTTTGTTTTTTTAGTCTTTTCAAAGAACTAGCCTTTGTATTTTTTTTATGCTTTCCATTACTTTTATTTTCCATAACATTAACTTTTTGCTTCTATATTTATTAATTTCCTATCCCTAGTTTCTTTTTGTTTTATTTGTATGTTTTTATTTTTCAGACTTCTGAAGGGAGTACTTAGTTCTTTTATTTCTCATCCTTTTTTGTTTAATAATAGAGACAGTTAAGGGAATAAGTTTTCCCTTGAGTAAAATTTTCTCTGTCATATTTTTAATATGAATTATTCTCCTTTTCAGTGCTATCTAAATACTCTAATTTCTCATTTTTTTCTTTGGTGAAAGGGTTATCTAGGAATATATTTCTTAATTTCTCAATAGTTAATTATTTGGGGAAGGAGTTACTTATTATTTATTTAATGTGGGGGTATTCTGACTAAATGTGACTTATAATACCTTTTTGAATTTGTTAAGCTTTCCTTTATGTTGTGTACATGATCAGTGTTATAAATGTTCCTTAGAAATACAAAATGTAATTCTCAGCTTGATGGATATAAGTGTATCTCAGCTAAGTGTAAGATTCTTGGGTTCTTTCCTCTCAGTAGACTATAGATGCTCTGACTTCTAGCTTTTAGTAATGCAAATGAGAAGTCTACTGTAGCTCTGATCCTTTTTCCTTTAGAGGTAACTCATTCTTTTTCCTGAAAGCTTTTGTTAGATTTTTCTTTCTCTGGTTTATTCTCTTTTTTCCATTGGGCCTCAGTTGGATCACTCATAATCCTTGGTTCATGACACATATGTACTGGCTGGGACTTCATATATAATCTTGAATAGAAGAGTAATAGTGGGCATCCTTGTCTCATTCACAGTTTTACAGAAATACACTGCAGAATAACTTTTGGGTTTAAGCAGAAATGATAATGAATGTAAAATATCTAAAGAATGACATTAAAAACACTATATATCAAAACTCGTGGGATACAGCCAAAGAGGTGTTTTGAGGGAGATGTATAGCTTTAAATAGTCATATAAGAAGGAAAGAACAAACTCAAAGAATGTAGAACAAAAAATAATAAAAATAAGAGCAGCAGTCAGTGAGGTAGAAAACAAAGAGATGGTAAAGATGATCAGCAAAATAAAGCATTGATATTTTTTTAAACCAACAAAGTAGACCTTTGGCTGTTTGGTCAGAAGATGAGAGAAAACACAAATGAAAAATATAAGCAATGAAAGAGGGGCAATGACTACAGATAAAGAGTAAAAAAATAAAAGTGGATGCTGTTAACAACCTTACACCAACAACTTTGAAATCTTAAATGAAATAGACATACTATTAGAAAAATATATCTTACCAAGACTCAAAGCAGTTAAATGGTCCTATAACTATTAAAGAAATTGGAGCAATGTCTTCTCACAGAGAAATGATCAAATTTTTTTTTTAAAGATTTTATTTATTTATTTGAGACAGAGAGAATGAGATACAGAGAGCATGAGAGGGAGGAGGGTCAGAGGGAGAAGCAGACTCCCTGCCGAGCAGAGAGCCTGATGCGGGACTTGATCCCGGGACTCCAGGATCATGACCTGAGCCGAAGGCAGTTGCTTAACCAACTGAGCCACCCAGGCGCCCTAAATTTTTTTGCAAGTAAGTTCTACCAACTTTCAAGGAATAAAAGATCTTAATTTGATACAGTATTTTCTAAACAACTGAAAACTGGGGACTATTTCCCAACTCAATCTACAAGGCCAAGGCAACACTGTTACCAAAATCAGACAAAGATATTAAAAGAAGGAAATATTATAGGCCTATTTATATTATGAATGTCAATGTAACAATTTCTACTGTATGATATTTAAAAAATATTTTGAATCACTTAAGTGTATTACCTATTTATAAAATTAAAGTCATAAATAAAATAAAACTCTAAATGCCATGCTACTTATTTTAGGCTTAAAAGAGGAAGACAAATTTAAGATACATTTGCTAAAATATGCATTTCATACTTATAAATAACTTTCTTCAAAATGCAAGGTTTTGGGGCACCTGGGTGGCGCAATTGGTTGAGCATCTGACTCCTGGTTTTGGCTCAGGTCATGATTTCAGGGTTGTGTGATTGAGCCCTGCATTGGGCTCTGCGCTCAGTGTGGAGTCTGCTTGAGACTCTCTCCCTCTCCCTCTGCCCCTGCCCTTGTTCCCCACACCACCCCCCCTTCTCCAGAAAAAAAAAAAAAGTGCAAGTTTCCTTCAAAACAAAGATTATCATTCTTGCCTCTCTTTTATTTCATCCTTTTAACCTGGCTTAGAAAATAAGCAGTTTCTTTGACTATTATGATTTCTTAGAAGAACAGTAAAACATTAGAGAATGTGATATCTTATATTCTTTTAAGAAACTATAACATATATAATATTACATAACCTCCCCACCTACTTCTCTGGTCCTGAATACTGGTTGATCTTGGAATGAATTCTCATTGCTTCTGTTCCTTGGTGTCAATTGTTCTTGGGTCAGATCTTGGGCAAAATATATTTTAAAAATAGTCTGAAAAGTAAGAACCACGTTTGGCCACCTAGCCCTAGCATATTTAGAATATGTTATTATAGGAGTATGTTGCAGTTTTAAAAAATGGCAATGTATATTTTTAGAACAGAATAGCAAATTCAAATCAAAACCACATTGAGATACCACCTTATACCAGTTAGAATGGCAAAAATTGACAAGGCAAAAAACAACAAATGTTGGAGAGGTTGTGGAGAAAGGGGAACCCTCTTATGCTGTTGGTGGGGATGCAAGTTGGTACAGCCACTTTGGAAAACGGTGTGGAGGTTCTTGAAAAAAATTTAAAAAAGAGCTACCCTATGACCCAGCAATTGCACTACTGGGTATTTACCCCAAAACACAGATGTAGTGAAAAGAAGGGACATATGCACCCCAATGTTCATAGCAGCAATGTCTGCAATAGCCAAACTGTGGAAAGAGCCAAGATGCCCTTCAACAGATGAATGGATAAAGAAGATGTGGTCCAAATATACAATGAATATTACTCAGTCATCAGAAAGCATGAATACCCAACTTTTACATCAACATGGATGGACTGGAGGAGATTATGCTAAATGAAATAAGTCAAGCAGAGAAAGTCAGTTATCATATGGTTTCACTTATTTTTGGAACATAAGAAATAGCATGGAGGACATTAGGAGAAGGAAAGGAAAAAATGAAAGGGGGGAAATCGGAGGGGGAGACGAACCATGAGAGACTATGGATCCGAGAAACAAACTGAGGGTTTTACAGGGGAGGGGGGAAGGGGGATGGGTTAGCCGGATGATGGGTATTAAGGAGGGCATGTACCGCATGGAGCACTGGGTGTTATAGGAAAACAATGAATCATGGATCACTACATCAAAAACTAATGATGTATGGTGACTAACATAACAATAGAATTTAAAAAAAAAGCAAATTCAGAAGGTGAATCAGATTTTAAGGTAAGGATCATTATTAACAAATGGGGAAAAGAAAAATTATGTGGTAAGTGGTATAGGGATAACAAACAAAATAAATCAAATACTCCAAAATCAACCTCAAATTAAGTAAGAAAAAAATAATAGGAAAAACTAGTACCAAAAAAAGGATACAGAACTTATCCAAAGCAACACTTTAAAAATTACAAAGGGTAAGATAGATTTTGCCTATAAAAAATATAAAATCTCTGACTTTAAAAACTGCCAAACAACCTAAAAATAGATGGACAAAAAATGTGTGTATCATATGTGGTATGGAAAGAGTTACTATCCATACCATACAAAGAATTTATTTCACTATGTGTGAAAATTCCCAAGACCCCACATAGGCAAATGGTTGAAAAACAGAAACAAATACAGGAAATATAATAAACAAGCACAAAATGCTTGATCACTAATAATTAAAAAATTTGCCTTTTAAAAAAACTAGTATAAAGACTTTAATGATAAAGTTTCCCTTCTCTTGATGACAAAAATTATGTATTTTTATAACCCACAGAAATGTTTGTGATCAAGTAATCTCCTTTAGAGTCTATGCTTGGGAAATAGCAGAAGAGGAAAAATTATTTATATGTAAAGATCATTTCCTTACACCACACACAAAAATAGACTCAAAATAGATGAAAGACCTAAATGTGAGACAGGACTCCATCAAAATCCTTGAGGAGAACACAGGCAGCAACCTCTTCGACCTCGGCTGCAGCAACTTCTTCCTGGACACATCGCCAAAGGCAAGGGAAGCAAGGGCAAAAATGAACTATTGGGACTTCATCAAGATAAAAAGCTTTTGCACAGCAAAGGAAACAGTCAACAAAACCAAAAGACAACCGACAGAATGGGAGAAGATATTTGCAAATGACATATCAGATAAAGGGCTAGTATCCAAAATCTATAAAGAACTTATCAAACTCAACACCCAAAGAACAAAGAATCCAATCAAGAAATGGGCAGAAGACATGAATAGACATTTCTGCAAAGACGACATCCAAATGGCCAACAGACACATGAAAAAGTTCTCAACATCTCTTGGCATCAGGGAAATACAAATCAAAACCTCAATGAGATACCGCCTCACACCAGTCAGAATGGCTAAAATGAACCAAGTCAGGAAACGACAGATGTTGGTGAGGATGCGGAGAAAGGGGAACCCTCCTACACTGTTGGTGGGAATGCAAGCTGGTGCAGCCACTCTGGAAAACAGTATGGAGGTTCCTCAAAAAGTTGAAAATAGAGCTACCCTATGATCCAGCAATTGCACTACTGGGTATTTACCCCAAAGATACAAATGTAGTGATCTGAAGGGGTACATGCACCCCAATGTTTATAGCAGCAATGTCCACAATAGCCCAACTATGGAAAGAGCCCAGATGTTCATTGACAGATGAATGGATAAAAAAGATGTGTATACACACACACACATGCACGTGCTCACACACACACACACACACACTGGAATATTATGCAGCCCTCAAAAAAATGAAATCTTGGCCATTTGCAATGACGTGGATAGAACTAGAGGGTGTTATGATAAGTGAAATAAGTCAATCAGAGAAAGACAAGTATCATATGATCTCACTGATAGGAGGAATTTGAGAAATAAGACAGAGGATCATAGGGGAAAGGAGGGAAAAATGAAACAAGATGAAACCAGAGAGGGAGACAAACCATAAGAGACTCTTAATCTCAGGAAACAAACTAAGGGTTTCTGGATTGGAGGGATGGGGTGACTGGGTGATGGACACTGGGGAGGGTATGTGCTATGAACTATGTAAGACTGATAAATCACAGACTTGTACCTCTGAAACAAATAATACATTATATGTTAAAAAAAAAATTAGCTCACATTCCACTTCCTACATTAAAAACCTCACCAAAACATTGTAGTACTAATTAGTCACAGTTTTTATACTCATTAAGACCTCACCTTCATTTAAGTACAGCTATATTCAAATCGAAAGTGCAGCTGGAGACTCTGATCTATTCAGTACTTTATGTAGAGATTGTATAGTTATGGATGCAATATAAATTCATCTAAAGGACAGTGTAATTGCAGAGCAAAGTGGCACATAATTTCAAGACTAAATTAGGGTTTCATTTTTGCTGCTGCTGCTAAATAGGTTCACTCCATGGGTAACATCCAAACTGTTATCAGAGAGAGAAAGAATTTTAAAAGGCTATCTGTTACATCTCTCTTGTTTGAAACTATTTAAAATTGGCAAGTCAGAGTGGACAGAATCATTAAAGCAAGTGATGACACTAGTGATCTCAACTAGTTATGACAAATAGCACTTCCTATGAGCCTACCTATGAAGGGCACTGGGTTTGGGGGATTTTGTTTTATTTATTTGTTTTTACCCTACCACAATTTTATGCCCATGTTAGGGTCTCAGTATAGGAATTGTCAGAACATTCAGAAAAAAGTTCATAAATGTACCTCTTGCTTTATCCACAAATACCCTTCTGGTGAACTAATTGTACCAATGTATCCTTTCTTTCTAATTCATTTTTCCAAAGTGGTTACAGTGGTTTAGGAAAACTACAAGTGCAGGAGAGACAGCAAAGTTTATGTCTCAGGTCTTAGCAGTGTTGTATCACAAATTTGGTAAACTTTCTTGGGGATTTTCTCAGGTGTTCTCACCTGTAGGGGTCCAAACCAGCCCTTCTGCTCCCCTCCTCTCACTATTTTCTACTTACGATAATCTAATTTTATTTCTGCCCACTATCCATGAGCCTAGTCATTAGCCTCTTCCCACACCTCATCTGTTCCCATCTCTTGGCCCTGGGCTGACCATGCCCCTGAGTTTAACTTCATTTTTTCAACAAGTGTTTATTGGACATTGACCACATGTGGCCAACTGGCCTCATCTTTGCTTTGACTTTGGCGTGTAGGCATTCTCCAGTTCTTCACGGGTCTTCACAGGATTTCTGACTTCCTAACTCCACACTTGGTGTATGTGCTGGCACTCTTTAACTTTAGCCATTCTTGACAGATATTTTTCTCTTTTATATTAAAAAGAGTCTACAAATTTCTTTAGTTCCAATTTTGTTGTCATTCAAATTATTTTTAGTTGTGCTTTTTCTGCCATCGCATGGCATTTACTTTCATAATTTTCATGAACTTCAACACTCTTACTTTCATTCTGCTTTCTTTTAAATGCATGCTTATTTTTTCTCTTACTAACCAATTAATATCCTTAAGATTTTCAGCTATCTTGATAATCATCATCTATAGCTTTTCCAACTGACTAATGTCTTTTCAGAAATCATGTTAACCATTTGAGAAGAAGAAAAACCAGCATATCACAGCGTATATCTTCTTCCCAGATGAATGACTAGATTAACATAATGGGCATAGTGTTTTAGATTTTCTTTGGGCAAATTAAAATAAAGGTAGACTGATATATCACTCATCTCAAAACTCTTCCTATGTCTTATTTTTAGGAAACATAATTATTCAAAGAATACAATAGGTAGTATTTAAATTCATTTTGGATGAGTGCTGTAAATGGCTTATTATCATTTATAATCTTAAATCCATTTCTAAGCATTTGCATGCTTTATACTCCTTCCTATGAATCATTTTACTGGGCCTCCATTGTTGCAGAACTAGCTTTAAATGATAAGCATCACAATAAGTCTTCCTTTCTAGTACTAGCTGAACAATTTCCCTTCTGTTTTCCTTGCCTAATTCTCTGCCCCACCTTCTGCCTTCCATTATTTCCTTCAGAGCATTCATTCAAGCCCTTAACTATATATTCTCCCTTGTCCTGGAATCCACTTTTTATTTTCCATGCTCTTAATTGCTTCTTATTCTCTCTTAGATTCCCTCTCTTAGTAAATGAGCTAACATGTTATACAGTTGACCTTTGAACAACAGGTTTGAACTGCACGGGTCCACTTATATGCAGATTTTTTTTTCAGCAAATATATTGGAAACATTTTTGGAGATTTGGGCCAATATGAAAAAACTCAGACAAACTTTATAGCCTAGAAATACTGCAAAAAATAAGAAAAAGGTATGTCATGAATGCATAATAGATATGCATATGTAGATACCAGTCTATTTTATCATTTACTACCATAAAATATACACAAATCTATTATAAAAAGATAAAATTTATAAAATTACACATACACAGACCATATATTATCTTTTCATTTTTGATGTCTAGTGTTAGTAACACATATGACATCTACAGTCTTTTGTAGCATATAAGAAAATATTGAGGTGGGTACTGACAGATGACCATTTTGTAAACAAATAATATAAAACTATGGTACCAGTAAATACAAGTGCAGTACTGTAAATGTATTTTCTCTTCCTTATGATTTTCTTAATATTTTTTTCTTGCTTACTCTGTTGTAAGAATATAGTATATAATGCATGTAACTTATAAGATATATGTTAATTGCCTGTTTATGTTATAGATAAGGCTTCCGTTCAACAACGGACTATTAGCAGTTAAGTTTGGGGGGAGTCAAAAGTTACATGCAGATTTTCAACTGAGCAGGGGTCAGTGCTTCTAGCCCCATGTTGTTCAGGTCAATGTACTTTTTTGACTGACTAAATATATTCATGTATTTGAATATGTTTTAGATTCCACACATAAGTGAGATCATACAGTATTTGTCTTTCTCTGTCTGACTTATTTCACTTAGCATAATGCCCCCAAGGTCCATCCCCGGCAAGATTTCATTCTTTTTTTATGATTGAGTAATACCACATTATATATATACCATATTTTCTTTATCCACTCATCCATGAATGGGTACATAGGTTGCTTCCATATCTTAGCTATTATAAATAATGCTGCAATGAACATTGGGGTGAATATATTTTTTTCAAGTTAGTGTTTTTATTTCTTCAGATAAATACTCAAAAGTGGAATTGCTGGACCACGTGGTAGTTCTATTCTTAAATGTTTCAGGAATGTCCATGCTGTTTTCCATAGCAGCTACACCACTTTCCATTCCCATTGATAGTGCACAAGGGTTCCCTTTTCTCCAGTCTTACCAACACTTGTTACCTCTTGTCCTTTTGATAATAACCATTTTAACAGGTGTGAAGTGATAGCTCAGTGTGGTTTTGATTTGTATTTCCCTAACGATTAGTGATGTTGAGCGCCTTTTCATGTGCCTGTTGACCATCTGTATATCTTCATTGGAAAAATGTCTGTTCAGATCCTCTGCCCATTTTTTAACCTGATTGTTTGTTTTATGGCTATTGAGTTGTATGAGTTTTGGATATAATCTCTTATCAGATATATTATTTGCAAATATTTTCTCCCATTTGTACATTGCCTTTAAATTTTGTTGATGGTATCCTTTGCTGTCCTGAAGCTTTTTAGTTTGATATAGTCCCACTTGTTGATTTTTTTTGCTTTTATTGCCTTTGCTTTGGGTGTCAAATCCAAAACATCATTGCCAAAACAGATACCAAGGAGGTTACCACCCATATTTTCTTCTAGGAGTGTTATGGCTGCAGGTCTTTTATTCAAGTGTTTAATCCATTTTGAGTTAATTTTTGTGTATGGTGTAAGATAATGGTCCAGTTTCATTCTTTTGCATGTAGCTATCCAGTTTGCCCAGTACCGTTTATTGAAGAGACTGTCTTTTCCCTACCATATATTCTTGGCTCTTTTGTTGTAAAGTAATTGACCATAAATGTGTGGGTTTATTTCTGTGCTCTCAATTCTGTTCTATATGATCTATATGTTTGATCTATATGATCTATATATTGATCTATATGTTTGTCTTTATGCCAATATGATACTGTTTTGATTACCACAGCTTTATAAGAAAGTTTGGGGGCGCCTGGGTGGCTCAGTCATTAAGTGTCTGCCTTCGGCTCAGGTCATGATCCCGGGGTCCTGGGATCGAGTTCCACATCGGGCTCCCTGCTCGGCGGGAAGCCTGCTTCTCCCTCTCCCACTCCCCCTGCTTGTGTTCCTGCTCTCACTATCTCTTTCTCTGTCAAATAAATAAATAAAGTCTTTAAAAAAAAAAAAAAGAAAGTTTGAAATTAGAGAGCATGATGCTTCCAGCTTTGCTATTCTTTCTCAAGATTGCTTTAACTATTCAGAATCTTTTGTGTTCCATGCAAATTTTAGGATGATTTGTTCTATTCCTGTGAAAAATGTCACTGGAATTTTAACAGGGATTGCACTGATGAAGTTTTTTGGGGGTAGTATGGACATTTTAACAATATTAATTCTTCCAATCCATGAACACAGAATATCTTTTCATTTATTTGTGTCTCCTTCAGTTTCTTCCATTAATGTCTGATAGTTTCCAGTGTACAGGCCTTTTACCTCCTTGGTTAAATTTATTCCTAGATATTTTATTCTTTTTGATGCAATTGCAAATGAGATTGTCTTCCTAATTTCTCTTTCTGATAGTTTGTTATTAGTGAGAAACACAACCGATTATTGCTTATTGACCTTGTATCCTCCAACATCTATTAGTTCTAAAAGTTTTTGGTTTAGTCTTTAGGGTTTCCATTATATATAATGTGTCATCTGCGTATAATGACAGTTTTACTTCCTTTTTAATTTAGATACCTATTTCTTTTTCTTGCCTAATTTCTCTGGTTAGGATTTCTAATACTATGTTGGATAAAGTAGCAAGAGTAGGCATCCTTGTCTTGTTCCTGTATCTTACAGAAAAAGCTTTCAGTGTTTCATCATTGAGTGTGATGTTAGCTGTGGGCTTGTCATATATGGCTTTACTATGTTGAAGTATTTTTCCTCTATACCTACTTTATTGAGAATTTTTATCATAAATAGATGTTGAATTTTATCAAATGCTATTTCTGTATCTGTTTAGATGATCATATTATTTTTATCCTTCATTTTGTTAATGTAATGTATCATATTGATTTATTTGTGGATGTTGAACCATCCTTGCATCCTTGGACTAAATCCCACTTGATTAGGGTGTATGATCCTTTTAATGTATTGTTGAATTTGGTTTGCTGATATTTCACTGAGGAGTTTTGCATCTATGTTCATCAGGAATATTGACCTATACGTTTCATTTCTTATAGTGTACTTGTCTGGTTGATATCAGGGTAATGAGGGCCTAGTAAAAGGAGTTCGTAGAAATATATTTCTTTATATTTGAAAGTTTAGACTTATGCTCACTGCTATGTCATTATTGTGTTCCCTTAAAAATACATTTTAAAAATCATTCTAATATTTTATATTCCCAATTCTCTTACTTTTAGAATTCACCTTTAGAATAAACTTAATCTTTTTCCATTTTAAACAACATAACTATCTCTTTGTTGTTTCTGTCCACCTACCCCCCACCCAACATTCCCCACTAATGTGGTATTAAATGAAAGCATGTTAGCCCAAGAATCAGAAGATGATGACTGTCCATACATTAGCCAGGTGACTCTGACATGCCATTTCTCCCTGATGAGTGTGTGTCCACATCTAGGCAATGGGTGGGTTGGACTAAGGCCTTGGAGGCCCCTCTGGGCTATAATGTGCTGTAATTTGATTCTAACTCTGATGCTGTTTGCTTTTTCCAAAGTTAAATAAATGTTCTTATTTTTACATTTTGATTTTTTCTTTTAAATCACCATTAAACAATTTCAACTTTGATTCAACTTTATAGTTTTTATGATTTTTTTTCTATCTAACAATGTTTAATCTTGTTTTTTTCCACATTTCCCTTTATCTTTTAAAATATAGACATTCAAAAATTTAAATTCAAGTGATAACTCTGGTCCATATAGTTTAATAGTGGTTTAAGAGTAAAAAGCTATTAATAGCAGCCTAATTCTTTTTTTTTTAAGATTATTTATTTATTTATTTGAGAGAGAGACAAAGATAGTAACAAAGAGCACAGGTGTGACAAGTGAGCATGAGCGGGGAGAAGAGGGAGAAGCAGGCTCCCTGTGAGCAAGGAGCCCGATGTGGGACTTAATCCCAGGACCCTGAGAGCATGACCTGAGCCAAAGGCAGCCACTTAACCGACTGAGCCACCCAGGGGCCCTATAACAGCCTAATTCTTAATGCCAAAATTTAATCTTTTTCACGGGAAGGTAAGCATATAAAATTTTGAAGACTAAATTGTTGGTTCTTTTTTAAAAATTTATTTACATAAGTTTGTAATTTTATGTTTAGTTTACACTAATATAACCTCCAAAATGCACAATTTATCTAAATTGATAGTACTCCTCTCAGAGGTCATTGTGACCCACAAATCAGTCCACTTAAATGATTTTCGTTTCACCTGGCAGAATAAAGTGTCCTTTACTTTTTGTCAGTAGTCAAATATTGGAAGACGGAGTTCAAATAAATCATTTCAGCATTATTGTCTTTCCTAAAATTTATTTGACCAAATTTCAAATTTATTCCAAGTGAAAAAACTTAAATTTTTTTTCAGTAAGCTTTTTGGTGTAATAAATAACACAAATATTTTAATAAAGTTATTTTGTATATATTTTAACATCTTCATTGCATTTTTTAAAAATAGCCTTATCAAGAAATAATTTAAATACCATAAAATTCACCCATTTTAGGTGTACAGTTTAATAGTTTTTAGGATATTTATAGAAGTATATGACCACCATCAAAATCTAGAGCCTTTCTATCACGCCAAAAAGAAACGTCATGGTCTTTAACAGTCACTACCCTTACCTTTCTGCCCTTCCACATCACTCATTAATCTGCTTTCTGTCTCCATAGATTTACCTGTTCTGGATATTTCATATAAATAGAACCATACAATATGTAATCTTTCATATCTGACTTCTTTGACTTAGTATAATATCTTTGAGTTTCATCCATGTTGTAGCATGGGTAAGTACTATATTCCTTAATTAGTAGCTTCTTTATTAAAGTGAAAAATAATCATAATGAGCAGTGTGGTTCAGTTGAAAAATAAATAGTGATCAAATATTCAGCTTTCTGGCTCTGTTTATGCCTTTTACAGGTCTTTGGACAAGTTATTAATTTCTTTGACTCAATTACTTCATCTGTGAAATGGAAATATGATAGTATTTCTAACCTATCTTAGAACATTAAGAGAATTAACAAAAAAAATGTAGGAACCCCCAAAGAACTACACAAATACAGAATATTAAACTTCATTTTAAATTGGTTTTCCTGGTCTAATAGCAAACCAAATTATTATATTTGGGATAAAGTATTAGAATTAAAAAAGCACTCCTTTAATAATAAAGGAATATTATAAATTTTAATTCCTGTTTGCCCAAAGGTCCATTTGCCTCCACTAATTTATATACTAGTCAGCCTTGGTTAGCTTTAACAAAACTAGGCACTCTTTCACTCATGGACTCACCCAGGCACACAACCTGCTGCTCGTAGACATTTACAGATTATCCACTTTTTGGGCCAATAGCATGAGTAATAGCTACCCTGTCTGAATGAGAAATAAATGACCACCCCACCCGCCCTGTGCCCCACGTCTCACCTCTTACTGACATTCCTCTTCTATTTGCTAATCACTAATACTATTCTTACATCATTAAAAAACAAAAATCATTCCTATGAGTTCAGGTAGCTTTCCTACGACAGTCTAAATAATAGCTAACATTCACGAATTACTAACCACATGCCAGGCACAATATAGTCACAGCGTACTCATTTATCATTACCCTCCTGCCCTCCTAGGTTAATCACTTTTATTATCTCCAGTTTACAGATGAGATCACCAAGGTGTAGAGGGATTAAGTCATTTGCCCAAAGCCACACAGTTACTAATGAGCACAATTGGAACCTGACTCTAGAACTGTGCTGCCAAAACTTGGCCTCTTAACCCTTAAATTCCACGACCTGGGAGCATTAAAACATATATCTTGTTATCATTAATTTATATTTCACGAGAGCTACTGTGCCAGACCACTTCCAGTACTGGTGATAAGCACAAGTTTCCATAAGGGGAAGGCAGAAGAGGTCTGGAGGACAGTAGACACCTGATGACAGGTTATGGGAACTCCTGATGGGTTATGTGATGGGTTATGAGATGGGTATGGGTATGTTTTAGGCTACTTTAATATGATTCTTTTGTTTTCTCTTACTCAAATAAGCCATGTTCACAACTGATTGGGAAATCTCAACATTCACAGAGAGTTCTAAACATTTGATGCAGATCCTCCTAGAGACTCTGTTTTGAATATATGTTTTTGTAAGAATAACATACAAATGTAGTGATCTGAAGGGTGATCCGAAGGGGCACCTGAACCCCAATGTTTATAGCAGCAATGTCCACAATAGCCAAACTATGGAAAGAGCCTAGTTGAATGGATCAACAGATTGAATGGATAAAGAAGATGTACACACACACGCGCGTGCACACACACACACACACAATGAAATATTATGCAGCCATCAAAAATTGAAATCTTGCCATTTGCAACGACGTGGATGGAACTAGAGGGTATTATGCTAAGCGAAATAAGTCAATCAGAGAAAGACATGTATCATATGATCTCACTGATATGAGGAATTTGAGAAACAAGACAGAGGATCATAGGGGAAGGGAGGGAAGAATGAAACAAGATGAAACCAGAGAGGGAGACAAACCATAAGAGACTCTTAATCTCAGGAAACAAACTGAGGGTTGCTGGAGTGGAGGGGGTTGGGAGGGATAGGGTGGCTGGGCGATGGACACTGGGGAGGGTATGTGCTATGGTGAGTGCTGTGAATTGTGTAAAACTGATGAATCACAGACCCATACCCCTGAAACAAATAATATATGTTAATTAAAAAAAAGAATGGAATAATAGAGTTTTATAATCTCCAATCCCCCATTTCCTCTTTTATGAAAATTTTCCAGGTCATAAGTATCCATGGTATTTTGATTTAGGGTGAATCATAATTTATTTAATTGTATCCCAGTTTTGGACAGTTGTTTTCACTTTTTTTTCTGTTAAAATGATATTGTGATACATATCCTCATGCTGAATCTTTTCACATATCTGTGAGTGTTGCCTTATGATCTCTTTCATCTTCAAATTATAAACTGTTTTGTTTTTCATTTGACACTTTTAAATTATGTGATTGTGTGGTAGAATTTGTTTAATGCAATTAGCACAGAGTATGAAAGCAATCTTTTGAAGAAATTCTTTCCCTTTACCTATTTTACTGCCATCCCAGCACAACAAGGGGGGGAAGGGTATAACAAGAAGAATCAGAGCTCTGTGTGGCTGATGATGCACTTCATCTCCTTCACAGTCTTGCATAAAATTGTCCTGCATACAGAAATCTTTGTTAGCATTCTGATTGTAAAACACACCGATTCATTAAAGAAACTGATGTTTATGGTTATGTGACTCTTTGAAAATGTCTTAAATATTTTTAGATCTAAACTTCTCTGTCTTCATGTATTCATTTCCCTTATTATTAACCCTAAGTATTTTTTTTTTTAAAGACCTTATTTATTTATTTGAGAGAGAATGAGAGACAGAGAGCATGAGAGGGAGGAGCGTCAGAGGGAGAAGCAGACTCCCTGCCGAGCAGAGAGCCCGACGCGGGACTCGATCCCGGGACTTCAGGATCATGACCTGAGCCGAAGGCAGTCGCTTAACCAACTGAGCCACCCAGGCGCCCCAAAGTATTTTTCTTTTTATCCCATAAGTATTTTTAGCTAATATTCTGTTCATGGTGGGTCCCTGCCCATATCCATTACTAGTATTTTCCAGTCTTGAAAAATCTCATTATAACATATATGTATGATTTGTGAATTTATTTATATGTACAAATTTGTCAGAAAACAGAGTACTATTCTAAAGTATTCAGAAGTTTCTAAATCCATCAGGATTATTCCTGTGATATAGATGATGTATTATCTTCGTTTGCCAGTTGAGAGAGAATAGTTTTGTTTTTTTTGTTTTTTTGTTTTTTTTTATTTATTCATGAGAGACAGAGAGAGAGGCAGAGGGAGAAGCAGGCTCCCAAGGAGCAGAGAGCCCAATGCGGGACTCGATCCCAGGACCCTGGGATCATGACCTGAGCCGAAGGCAGACGCTTAACCATCTGAGCCACCCAGGTGCCCTGAGAATAGTTTTAATCAGGGTAAAAACGTTGGAATTTAAGGCTCCTCCTATCTTATCCATTCATAATTTACAATATTTCATAAGCCCCCCCATAAGTTAGAGTTATTTTCATGTTATATTGGATTGGTTTAATGTTCAGAATAAACTACAGTGAAGGTTTAGAAGCATTTTTTTTTTTGCATTCTGAAGTAAATTTTTGATTCTTAATATTAGAATGTAATTCATTTCCAAATTTTAAATATCTGATTATCTCCTTAGCATGATTTAATGCATATCCCTACTCTCTCCTGCCCACACACACCTAGCTAAATAATTTTCTGGTTTTAATATAACTACATCTGGACTGAATTGCAACTTTTTAGCTGTGTGTCCACACCTGTTCTAGCATCTGATGTATTAAAGTCTCCAAATGTTATTTCAGTCCTTTCTGGCATTATGTGGAAAATGTTAATGTACTTCAAGTATACTTGTTTCAAAATAGATGTGAATCAAACCTCTGAAATATAAACCCTAAAATGAATTTTCCAAGTGGCTATATCACCATCTGAGCTTTGTAAAATGTTTGCTAAAGTTAAAATATGTTAATTTGCAATTGATATAGTTGAATACTCATTATAGAACTTTCTTCTTTTGGGCGCCTGGGTGGCTCAGTTGGTTAAGCTACTGCCTTCCGCTCAGGTCATGATCCTGGAGTCCTGGGATCGAGTCCCACATCGGGCTCCCCGCTCGGCGGGGAGTCTGCTTCTCCCTCTGACCCTCCCAACCCTCCCCCCTCTCATGTGCTCTCTCTCTCAGTCTCTCTCTCTCAAATAAATAAATAAAATCTTTAAAAAAAAAAACTTTCTTCTGTCATTGGTATATATTCTTACATCTGCAAAGGTTTCCTCTGTTAATGCTCATTTTAAAAAAAAATTTAAGTGAGACATTACTTTTGTAAAAGTCGAAGCTCATTAAACTATGGTGTAATAATATATACATATAAATATTCTCTAAATGCAGCATACTGATTATGTTCATTCACATTAGTTATATCTGATCAAAAATCCCACAATTTCAGCCATATAATTAACCATCTAACTAAAGTCATTTAAAATATTGGAAAAATAAAACAGGCTTAGGTTTAAAGGAGTTATTGATTTGTTATCTAAAACACAATCATCTTGAAGACAAAATGAGGCACTTGGTTATAATTTCTCTAATGACAAGGGAATATATTTTATTGGTATTTGTAGACTGAATCCAGTTTGCATGGACCCTACCTATAATGGAGTAGATGCTCAATGAGTGTCTAGTAAAGTAAAATAACCTATTTATAAGGAAGTTTGCATTTTAATGCCAAGACACGTATTAGATATTATCAATGAAAACTGCACAACTCTTCTGTTCCATGCTTTTTAACCCTAGATACATAAATATAAGCATTTAATTGCAGGCATTCTTATTCTACTATTTACAACATTTCATTTATTCATTCAACAATTATTTTTTGAATACTTCCATGTCTCAAACACTATGAATATAGCAGATAAGGTTTCTGCTCTCGTGGAACTTACATTCTAGTGAGTTTATATTGTGAAGATTAAATTAGTGTAATGCGCATAGAATGTAGTGCCTGGTAGAGCAAATACTCAGCACTTATTAGTTGTGATGATGATGATGGAAGACACCTTTATATCAATGCTATTCAAAGCCATGAAACTAGATGAGATCCACTAGAGAGAAAATGCAGGTAGAGAAGAGGGCTACAAACTGAACCCTGGAGTGTTCTAAGAATAAGGATCCTCAACAGAGACTGAGAAACAATTAGCCAACAAAGTGGGAAGAAACTAGAGTATAGTGTAATGGAGACAAGAGGAGTGTTTCAAAGAGGAAGTAAACAAGTGTGTCAAATGCTGCTAAAAGGTTGAATTGTATAAGAACAGAGAATTGAATTTTGGAATTGCCAGGATAGCATGTCATTCTTAACTTTAAAAAGAGCTATTTCAGGGGTGCCTCGGTGGCTCAGATGGTTAAGCGTCTGCCTTCGGCTCAGGTCATGATCCCAGGGTCCTAGGATAGAGCCCCGCATCGAAGCTCCCTGCTCAGCGGGGAACCTGCTTCTCCCCCTCCCTCTGCTTCTCCCCCTGCTCATGTTCTCTCTCTCTCTCTCTCTCTCTCTCTCTCTCTCTGTATCTCTGTGTTTAGAATGAATAAATAAAAAAATCTTAAAAAAAAAAAGCTATTTCAGATGAACATAGGGGAAGAGAAGAAAAATAAAGTAAGTTTAAAAATAAAGAAGGAGGCAAACCTTAGGAGACTCTTAGCCATAGGAAACAAACGGAGGGGAGGGGAGGTCAGTGGGGGGATGGGGTAACTGGGTGATGGGCATTAAGGAGGGCACATGATGTAACGAGCACTGGGTATTATATGCAAGTGACGAATCACTAAATTCTACCCCTGAAACTAATAATACACTATGTATTAACTAACTAGAATTTAAATAAAATTTTTTAAAAAAGAAAAAAAGCTATTTCTGTGGAGGAGTGAAGAAGAAAGCTCGATTGGAGTAGATAGAAAAGAGACTGGGGGAAAAAAGGCAAATCATGAAAAGAGAGACAGGAATGACTAAGAAATGTAAAATGAGATGATCAGCTTCAATAGTGAGCAGAGAACTGCAGATTAAACCAACAATGAGACACTACTTTGCACTCTGTGGATTGGCAAAAAAAAAAAAAAAAAAAAAGAAAAGGAAATAGCTCTTTCTGATAAGTATTAGGAAAGCAGGGGCCTTCCTTTAATGAGGTGGAAATGTACAGAGGTGCCTCCAGCCTGGGAACCATTTGGCATTAGTTAAGTGTGTGTATGCCTATGACCTCATAACTTTGTTCTGAGGACATGCGGCAGAAAAACTCCCCTGTAAGTACACAAGAAGATGGGTAAAAAGCTTTTGTCACAGGATTATCTGTGGTGACACAAAGTTGCAAGCAACTGGGTTCCATCACTATAGGGCTAGATTAGTAAAATGTGACATGTACACACTTTAGATATTATATGACAGTCCGAAAGAAATGAATCATATATATGGCTGCATGGGTAGGTCTCAAAAATAATGTGTAGTGAAGACAAGTAAGAATGAAAATGAGATGCATAGCTTAACACCACTTGTGTAGTTTTTAAAAACACCTGCAAAAAGTACTATTTTTTTCCACACATAAGCAAATTAAAGTGTACATCAAATTCACGAACACTCTAGAATGGTTCCCTCTAGAATGGATCATTCCCAAATCCAAATAATATGTCCCAATGTCTTAAAAATGAAGTTAACAACCTTCCTTGTTACTATATACCCCTCTAGCTAGCTATTCACAGAATCAAATGCATTGTCTTTAAAGTTTCAACCTCATCCCCCACTTCCACATCAAGGTCTCTAACCCTGTTTTCTTTTGTACCTTGAACACACAGAACTGAGTTGATTAGACACCTTAGTACAGAGCATGCTCTCATCCTTGACTGTACAAGAAAGACCACTCTCCATATTTCTATAAAATATGTCAAACACAAAAATAAAGAGAATAATATAACAAATGTGTGTGAAGCCATCACCCATATTTAACAAGTTTTAACATGGCCATTGTTACTCTGTATATTGTTAAAGGAAAATATACAATAAACCCTTCATTTTTACCCTTGCCCCCATACAAGGATAACCACTGGTGACACCTGGACTGACTGCAAGAACAAGGTCCTCAAGGTGAAAAGTGATGAGATTCAGAGAAGAAGTGAGTGTGGGAGCCAGGTGGCCTCACTAGTTGCCACCAATGATAAGAGCTAGCAGGGAGTACTCACTCTGTGCCTGCCACTGTTCTCTTTATATATATTAAATCTCTTAATTCTCAATCCTATGCTGTAGTCAGCATTTTATAGATAAGGAAACTAAAGCACCTAAAGTCACACAGCTCATAGAAGCAGAGCCAGGATTTGAAAATAGGCAGTCTGGCTTTAGAGATCATGCACTACACCTTTATATTACCCTGTCATAGGAGTGTGTTAAAAATGGTGAACTTCTGTTTTTCCTCTTCCTCAACCATTTAAAAAAGTATAGAGCCTTCAGTTTCTCATTTTAAAAAAATTCCCCTGTTTGGGATCTCTGGGGGCCAATTCTGCTTGGTTGTTCTTTCATTCTGCTTCTTGAACCTACAATCAGTTTCCTCCACTTTGAACCAGATTGTGTGTGTGTGTGTGTGTATGTGTGTTTATCCAGAAAGCTTTAAGCTTGAAATATCTTTTCACTATAAAGGTTCTATTTATTGTTTTCTCAAACATTATACTATATATACTCTCCAAATGACTGTAATGTTTTTTTATCCTTCTGTAAAATAGCTAACTATGAATACCTTTTGTATTTGTAGTTTGTAGAAACCTTTTGGAATAGCAGCATTCTCTTAAATGACTAATTACACCAAATCTGATGCCTGTGTAATGCTATCCAGCAAGCAGCTGGCTTCGTATGAAGAGAGGCTAAGAGCTCTTTTTTGTCTTGTTCATTTAAAATCATTTGCTTCTTATTTAATATCTGTAAAGAACGCAGTCACATCATAGTAGAATTTGCTGTTGTAAATTTTGGATTGTTTCCATGGGTTCCGCCTTACATCTGCATGGTGTTTAAAGCCAATGCTTCCTTTCTTTTTGTAGGCAGTTAGGGCCTTTTGCCTCATAATCCAATGTCATGCTGAATGACAGAAAATTGAAGTTGAATTTATTTAACTATAGAGAAGGACTGCACAGAACAATACACTTATTTAAGAACTCCTTGCCTCAGGAACTGAAGGAGCGGTCTTGTGCAGGTGGCTTAATCTCTCTGGTGCTTATCCTAACTGTGCTCCTTTATTAAGGACAGAAACTGGGCACTCTGCTTCCAAAAACAAAACGACCCTACTAGTCTACCAGAACCAATAATAAACCAATAGCATGCTTACTCCTCATTCAGAACAGTAAAGAGAAGTTCTGTGTATTTTTTAAAATAATTCTTAGCGCTTCTTTTTTAAAGAAAAATGTAACGAAAAGTAAAAACAACAACAAAAGAAACAGCCATGAAAATATGTTAACTCTTAATTATATACTGCTGGTCAGTTTACATTATGGATTATTCATGATGAATCTTTTTTTTCCTCAATTCTCTGTGGTATCTTCTCTGTTTATATAAAGTGATTTCTTTGTTGACATTACTTGTATTTTCTGTTTCTATTTACTTCACATGGCAGCGTTCAGTGGTTTCTGTGTGGTAGAGTAAAACATTTATTTTCTTTCCCTATTTTGACTCAGAGCTGCTGTAAATACATAGTAAATTTTCTGAAGGAAGTGGCTTCTTCACTCATTGGGCACTGTGAATTAGACTAAGCTGTCTATGCTTATTTTGAACCAGGGAGAAAGGGATATTTGGGGAGGGTATGCAGAGAGAATAATACTGGAAAGTATAGTAGCTTTTCCTTTCTTGCATGGGTCATGACTGTGTAGTTTATTTTCCTTTAAACCTAGTAAATTCTGGGAATATAATGCACAAGTATATTCAAATGTGAGCTTAAGAATGCTTTCCAAAGCAGGGCGCCTGGGTGGCTCAGTCGGTTAAGCCTCCAACTCTTGATTTCCGCTCAGGTTATGATCTCAGGGTTGTGAGATGGAGCCCTCCTTTGAGCTCCACTTCAGGTTTCTTGCTCAGTGGGGAGTCGCCTTGAGGTTCTCTCTTTCCCTTTCCCTCTGCCCCTCACCACTGCACTCTCTCATGCTCTCTCATGTGCACTCTCTCTCTCGCTTTCTCAAAAAAAAGAATACTTTCCAATGCTATAAAAATGGGGTTTTAAATTAGCTGCCATTTTTACTATCTACTATTGTAATTATCAGATGATTGAGAATTAATTGCATAAAATTCACATATCAAGTACCAATTATTTGGTCAAGATAATCAATTCTTCCTCTTAATAATAGCTGTATTTAGAAGTGATAACATGAAATTTATTACATAGGCTCAGACCCATGCTTCATCTAGTTTAAGATTATGTTTTGACAAAAGCACCAAAGGACATTAATAAGAAGGCATAATTGTTCTCTCTGAAGTCAATGTCATAAAGTTAGTCACAATGATACCATATTTGTCTTAATATCTTTCATTAATTATAATATATTAATTTTTAAACTTTCAAAATTTAAATCTAAACCATCTCTTGGAGTTAGACATTCTGCTAATTTACTGCATATTTTATGTAAAATACTTTTTATTCATCTTAAGTATACCCCTTTAAAGATTCTTAAACAGATCTATAGCTACACTAACCATACTTTCATGGACAAGTACCATATCCCCTTGTAGCTTTTATATCTTGAGAGCCCATGTAGGAGAGTTAGAAAGATAAGGACTTCGGGATGAGTCTAATCTGAGTTTGAATCACAGGAGCACTTCTAACTAGCTATGTCACCTTTGATAAGTTAGTTAATTACTCAGATCCTTAGAGTCTTCACTAGTGAAAATATGTATCTGTTTTTCATGGTAGTTGTGACTATAAATGAAATGATATAGGAGAAAACATTTTGCACAGTGCCACAGAGTGCACCATCAACAAACACTAATCTCTTTCCTTCCTTATTCTTCAGAGGATGGGTTGAAATCTTTTGGCCGTGCTGGTGTGAATAGAACCCCTCTACAAGTCCATATGAACTTAATGACAAAGCAATCCATTGTGCAACATTCATAAGAGATTGCTTTGTTTCAGAAGGTTGCACTCAAAAATAAATTATATGTATGTGATCTTTTCTCTCATATAATGGTATCACTTGATAACTGGGGAAAATGGACCCTACAAATACTATCTATCAGTTAAGTCCTTATTGACTTTTACTTTGAGGGGCCATTCTTTCAAACTGATCCCTTCAGCTGAGTTAAAAACCTTCAGTCAGTTAAACTGTTGGCTAATGCATTAATTCATTGTAAGATATTAGGCAAGTGGTGCCTGGGTGGCTTAGTTGGTTAAGGTTGATTTCTGCTTAGGTCATGATCTCAGGGTCATGAGATCGAGTCCCACTTTGGGATCCACACCATGCAGAGAGCCTGCTTAAGATTCTCTCTCTCTGTGCCCCTCCCCCTCTCTCAAAAACATATAAATAAATAAAAATAAAAAGCATATTGTAAGATACCAGGCAAGAGAATCAGAGAGTATCTCTTTTTTTTTTTCCTCATCTGAAAAATGGGGCTATTTGCACCTAGATAGAAGTTTGAGGGATAACATTAAATAATGTATGTGTAAGTACTGGATAAACATGAAGATTTATACTAATTTCTGGCAAATTCTAATTAAAACATTCGTTTAGAGTGATTTTTGTCTTGTTTTGTTTTCTAATTTAAAGGAACTGGCTCTTCTTCATAAAACAAAGCTAAGAAGGCAGATTGACAATATATATATATAGAAATGTTATGTATTTGTATGGATGCACAAAGATTTTAAAGTTTACTATTAAAGATATGTAATTAAAACATATCTGAGCAGGTGTAGCATAGAAATTTTATAGTTCCAGTGTGTTAAATTATTTTCTCCATAGAAACCAGTTAGTCCATCTGTGTAAGTTCGTTTTCTACCTTTCTCTCAAAAAGAGTGCCAACAAGGGCTGTCATTGCAGTGGGGGTTCAGATCATAGTTCCCACACACAGGCTAATGGCAGGACCCACTTCATTCCAGCCATTTGTTCTTTCTGCTTTAGTTTCAGTTCTGCATCTGCACACGTTAGACACGGCTGCTTGAATAATCTTTCGCAAACACTGCTTGAATTCCCCAGACTATGGAAGCCAATTTCCTGCTTGTATTTTCTTGGCTTTGAAAGTTATTAAAATGCCTATTAGATGCTACCCAGAGTTAACAAATTCTTTGCCGGGAGCATTGCACATGGTTTGTCTATTTCAGTTCTACCAGGAGGTCTCAGTGATACTTCTCAGTTCTAGGCCATAAGAGTGAGCTCAGGCAGTCAGGTGTTTCAGAGGTGAGCCACATGATCAGAAATTCATATGTGTATCAGTGACATAAATTTCCTTTAAAAACATTAGTAAAATTTAGCCTATTAGCTGTTTGAAAATTATCAAGATATTGGTGGCAGAAAGAGGCCAATAAATTGGATCTGTCAAAAACCATTCATTCTGTGGGGTTTCGGAAGAGATGAGCTGCATATCCAGGCAAAGTGGAGTAAACAGTTATAGTATGCTGCAGGAACTGAGTGGCAGTTCTAAAAGAATATGTTTTACACTCTGAAACTATCTGGACATTTTGAATGTACTAATCAGATGAATACACTGTGTCATTTCAGATTTACAATGTCAAGTAGAGGCACTTGGGCTAAATCTTCAGAAGGCAATGACCAAGATTGACAACTATAAAGCAAAGCTCATGTAAGATGGTAAACATTGAACAACCTGTAGATTTTAGAAAGACCTCTCCCACCCTTACCATCTGTTCTCTGTGACTCTTTTAGCAGTGATTTCGTTGTGTGAGTGTGGTCTGCTTTTCTCAGGCACTTTTCTGGCCTGTCTTGTATATTAAAGGACACGTAAATATTTTTAAATACATGAAATGTTTCTTTCACTCAATAAGAAACTTAACCTATTCATGTATTAAAGCTTTCCCTGGTTGTTCAAGTATAACTCAATGTGAAATATTCTGATTTTTTTCTCTTAACGTGTCTCTTTATTATCCATCCAGAAGAAACAACTTTGAAGTTGTTTCTTAAAATTACCAATTTTAAGTTCAAAAAGAGAGTATCTTTGAAAAAATATCTTTGAGTATCTTTGAAATGTTGGAGTACTTATGCTTTATACAAGTAAGAAAGAAAATATTGGAAAACAAATGACAAGAAAATGCCCTTGTAAAATCTTCAGAGCACTATTGCTTTTAGAAATGAATTTACTTCAGAAGTTTCAAAAATTACTTTATGGTATAAATATCATACATCTATAATTATAATACTAAAATAGAATTTATATAATCTTTGAAAAATAATTTTTTTTTATTTTGTGGTATGTAATCTGGTAGCTCTGGTTTTCAGTTCCTATATTTTGGAAGAATGAACCTCACAAGAAATATAAATATTTAGAATGCTTAGCAACCAAATGTTGTGTTGACTATGGACTACTCCTAAGAACAATGTGTTTAATAAAATTCTTAACAGTGCAAGGAAGAACAAATTCCAAAAATGCCCTACCAAATTAATTTATACTTGAATTATTTGTAGCAAAATAATTTGTCTTTTAAAAACAAAAGAAAGCAAATATTCAAGCTTTGCAAAACTGTGGTTAATAGTACAATAAATACAATAATTCAACCGTCTGTGTATAATGGCCAAGGTTGAAGGAATGAATGGATAGGGGGTCCTTGGATGACTCACTGGGCCCAGGAAGTAACTTTCTGGATGAAAACAAGCATGAAAGAGAGAAGCAAAATGGTGATTACCCCCCCTCCCAAAAAACCCATTGTTCCCCACCCTCTAGTAACATTAGGGAGGGCTTTGGCCATATGGATGTCTCATGTGGAGGGCAATCTAATCAGGCCATGGCTACTCTGTGACTTTGGCTTCTTAGATCTCAATAAGTGACAAAGGCACATTCCAGGAATAGAGGAGTAGGGCTGGTACTGACTAAACTAAAAGGGAATTTGTGGACCCACCAGGACTTAGCATATGGAGTGGAGTCCTGGCAAGTTAGGAGAGAGGCTAACCACAGAAATAAGCATTCTGAGGAAAAAGAATAAAGCTCATTGGTTGTGACATGAATTGATTTTTCACTTGACAAATTGGCACAGAATTTTCTATATATACAAAGAACATTCCCATTTAATAACATGCTTTGTGGTATTTTTTATTAAATATATATATATTTTAAAGATTTTATTTATGTATTTGACATAGAGAAAGAGATAGAGAGCGTGCACAAGCAGGGGGAGCGGCAGGCAGAGGGAGAGGGAGAAGCAGGCTCCCTGCTAAGTAGGGAGCCCCATGTGAGGCTCGATCCTAGGACCCTGGGATCATGACCCAAGCCGAAGGCAGACGCTCAAGCAACTGAGCCACCCAGCCTCCCCATTATTAATTATATTTTTAACATAATTTATAATGTGAATACTGAGAAATGACAAGAGTCAGAATAGATTGGAGTTGGAGTGAGAAGTACCACCTCACTAAAGTCCATCAAACAAATTAGCTGGAGGAAATGCGTTTGTTTCAGTTTATAAAACTGTTGCTTCCTGCCCTATATAAGAACTTCTTAAAATTAGAAAATGGGCAGAGTATCCATTTTTAGAACGCTGAATTATGAAAGAACTACTAAGTCCCTTGTGATTACGAGATGGTACCACATCCAAATGGAACCACCCAGAGACAGGAAGGGCCTGTTTTTCTGGTGTCTCCTTAGAAATGAGGAAAAAATGTCCCAGAAGCCACCAAACAGCCCTCTCTTTACATCTCTTTGGCTGCAACCCTTTACATACCCTCTCCTAAATGAATCACTGGCAAGGGGAACAAGACTACCACAATTAGTTTAGACCAAGCAGGATTATGATAATGGAGCTCTGATGGCCAGGAAGAAAGCTGCAGTGCATGTCTAGAAGGTAACCAGTAATGCTTGCTAATGTGGTAGAGCATTCATGATGCTTTGAAAAGTTAGGACATGAGCAAGGCCAGTTGAACTTGATGACCAAGTTCAAGACATGAGGAAGGCTATTTGTGGTGGACAGAATAGTAGTACCCAAAGATTTTCATGTCCTAATTCCTGGAGTCTGTGAGTATATTACTCTATTTGACAAGAGGAACTTTGCATATGTGATTAAGGATTTTGAGAAAGGGAGATTATCCTGGATTATTCAGGCAGGCCTGATGTAATTGCAGAGATACTTATAAGAGGAAAACAAGAGGGTCAGAGTCACAAAAGTAGTTGTGAAGGTGGAAGCAATGTTTGGAATGTTGTGATTTGAAGATAGAAGAAGGGGGCACAAGCCAAGGAATGCCGGTAGTCTCTAGAAGCTAGAAAAGGCAAGGAAACAGATTTTCCCCTGGAGCCACCAGAAGGAACACAGCCCTTGTGATATCTTGATTTTAGGACTTCTTACCTTAGAACTGTAAGATAGTAAGTTTGTGTTGTTTTAAACCACTAAGGTCTTGGTAATTTCTTACAGCAACAATAAGAAATTAACACACCAGTGTGTTCAGAACCTAATGAAGATTCTGGATTTATGTGGAGGGCAATGGGAAACTATTAGAGGATGTTTGACAAGAGAGTGAACTGCTCTGATTTGTTTTATTTATTTTTTTATTATGTTATGTTAATCACCATACGATCTGATTTGTTTTAAAGGGTCAGCAAGGCAGCTACCTGGAGAATGGACTAGAGTGGGAGTACAAGAGCAATCAGGGAAACCGGTGGGAGGGTGTGAGTTCATGCAAGTCAGAAGTGACTGGTTGAGTGTAAGGCTGTATGTAGTGTGGAGATGGAGAGAAATATGTGTCAGTTCAATCTGACAGGATTTACTGATAGAGTGGATGTGACTGGGGAGCAAGAAGACTGGAAAGGAAAGAATAAAGGATAGGATTTGGGGATTTTCAGCATCAGGGTAGACAGTCGAGAGGCACTAGAGCAGGTGACTATGAGCCTTGACTCTAGATCCAGATGGCTTCCAGCACCACTGTTTAGTAGTTATGTCACCTTAGGCATGGTACTAATCTCCCTAGTCTCAGTTTTTTCAACTATAAGAAGGATATAAAGGCTACCTTGTCATTATGGCATTGGTGTCATTAATTGAAGTGGGAAAATTGTAGAAGAGAGGGGGTGAGGGAAATAAAAAACTATGCTTTTGATGTATTAGATTTAGAATGCCTTTTGGACAGCAAGGTGGAAGTATCAAGGAGACAGTTTGAAAATGGTTATTTCATATGAAGCAGTGGAATGGTATGGAAACTTGCCTTTTTTTAAAGATTTTATTATGTATGTATGTATGTATGTATTTATTTATTTATTTATTAGAGAGAGAGTCAGAGAGAGCACAAGCAGAGGAAGGTGCAAAGGGAGAAGCAGACTCCCCACTGAGCAGGGAGCCTGATGCAGGGCTCAATCCCAGGACTCTGGGATCATGACTTGAGCTGAAGCAGATGCTTAATGGAATGAGCCACTCAGGCACCCTGAAACATGCCTTTCAAATTAAGAAAAATATCCAATTATTTCACCTTATTTCCTTTATGTTTGTTTAGCAAGGGCCTTTCTAAAGGCTTATTCCAAGCAGTTGAAGAGAAAAGATTGACACTATTTGCTGAGAGTAAGGAAGGAATGTGTTGAAAAAGATGTAGACTTTCTTTCTATTCCCTCCAATTCCCCTCTCCCCATCCTAATGAAGGTGAAGATAGCAATTGTGTCATGAGGGTAAACCATAGAAAGAGTGGTTTAACTGGCATGGGCGTGGGAGCTGACCATGATGAGGGGGAATCCTTGGGACGGTAGGTGCTCTAGATTAATTGTCCATATAGTTAGCAAAATAACCACTAAAAGAAGTTCTACTGTCCCTGCCTCTAGATTGGAAAAGTTATATATGAGTCTGAACATAGAGTGAATGTCATGGTGAGGATGCTGTACCTCAAAGCATTTTTAAAAGTTTTTATTTTAATTCCAGTTAGTTTATATTAGTTTCACATGTATGATACAGTGATTCAACAATTCCATACATCACCTTGTGCTCAAAGCATATTTTTTTTTAGAGAGAGAAGTGTGCAAGCAGGGTGGGGGTGAGGGAGAGGGAGAAAGAATCTTTTTTTTTTTTTAAAGATTTTATTTACTTATTTGAGAGAGAGAGTGAGAGAGAGAAAGAGCACAAGAGGGGGGAGCGGGAGAGGGAGAAGCAGACTCCCTGCTGAGCAGGGAGCCCGATGCGGGACTCGATCCCAGGACTCCAGGATCATGACCTGAGCCGAAGGCAGTCGCTTAACCAACTGAGCCACCCAGGAGCCCCGAGGGAGAAAGAATCTTAAGCACACTGAATGTGGAGCCCAGTACAGGGCTCAGTCTCATGACCCTGAGATTATGACCCAAGCTGAACTCAAGAGTCCAACGCTTAACTGACTAAGCCATTCAGGCACCCCTCAAAGCATTTTTTAGAGTAACATTTTTGTTTGATTTCAAAACAAATATACAAAACTTGGAAAATACAGGAATATGCAAAATAGAACATCATAGTTGTATTTTGATAAATCCTTGTAGTCCTTTTTCTTTTTTTTTTTTTTTTTTAAGATTTTATTCATTTATTTGAGAGAAAGAGAGTGAGAAAGAGCATGAGAGGGGAGACGGTCAGTGGGCGAAGCAGACTCCCCACTGAGCAGGGAGCCCGATGCAGGACTCGATCTCGGGACTCCAGGATCATGACCCGAGCCGAAGGCAGTTGCTTAACCAACTAAGCCATCCAAGCACCCTCCTTGTAGTCAGTCTTTTTTCTAAGAACTTTTTCTTAAAGTCTTCTTTTTATAAGTAATGTGTATTTTAACATGTTTTCACTTAGTGATATAATGTATCATTTTCAGTTAGTGATAAATATGACATGTTCCAAAAAAAATATTTTCCATGTCATTACATGATACATTTATAGATAACTATTAAATGGCTATATAGTATTTCAATGTGTAGATGAATCATAACTAATTTACTAAGCTTTTGTTTTTTTAGAATTTCTAAATTTTTCACTTTTATAAGTAAGGTACTTTGAAATTCTCTACTCACACACAAGTATTTCCTTTGGATAATTTTTGCTGGAATCAAACTTAAATAATTTTAATGCTTTTAATACATAATGACTCATTGCCTTCCAATAAGATTATACTGATTTATAATCTCAGCAGTATTTGTACATACCCATTTCTCCACTTCCTAGCTAATAGTGGGTGTAATAACTAAAAAAAAGTACTAGTTTGATTGATGAAACATTATACTCCTGCATATTTGACTCTGAATTCTTTCTTTTGTGACTCACCTGAGCATAATCTTTGCCCACTTTTCTAATGGTATGTCAGTCTTTTCCTTATTGCTTCCTTTCTAATGATTTATTCAGAAATAACTTACAAAAAGTTGTAAACATAATGATAGTACAGAGAGCACCAAAATAGCTTTTACCCAGATTAACATTTTAACCCATTTGCTGTCTCTCTCATCCTTTCCCTGGCCCCCTCCTCTCTCTCTCTCTCTCCCTCTACACACACACACACACACACACACACACACACACTTTTCTTTCCTGAATCATTTGAGGATAAGTTACATACAACCTGACGCTTTACCGCTAAATACTTTAGCCTGCCTTTCCTCAGGATGGTGATACTTTACATAAACACAGTAATCTGTGTCATAAATTTACATACAGTACTTTAATTTACCATCCATATTCTAATTTTGTTAGTTGGCCTTTATAGCATTTTCTCCTCTAGTATAGGACTAGTAGAGTCAGCTTGTTTGGCATGTCTTTTTAGCCTCCTAATTCTGGAATATTTCCAGTTTATCTTTTTATATGACATTGGCATTTTTTGAAAACCCCTCAAACTTTTTTAAATAAAAATTTTCATTTTATGTTGGTCTAATGTTTCCTTTTGATTGGATTAAGGGCATGTACTCTTAGCCAGAAAACCATATAAGTGAGGATGTGTCCTTCTCAGGGTATGACCATCTGCCTGCCTTTATTTGGTGATATTAATTTTGATCACCTGGTAAAGGTACTGCTCAATTTTTTTCACTCCCTTATTCCTGGGTTTTATTTTGTTGTTGTTGTTCCTTTTCAACTAGTAAGCAGTCTATAAGAGGCACTTTAAATGCTCTCCTCCTCATCAAAATTTATCCCTCGATACAGCATCCATTAATGATTTTACCTTATCTAAACTTTGCTACAGTGGTTGCTAAATGAAGATTTTTCTGACTCCAGCCCTCCCTCCCCATTTATTAGCCCTCAGCATCCTACTTTAAGCAAGAGCCTCACTTCTTCTCATTATTTATTTATTTATTTATTTATTATTGGTATAGACTGATAAACTCTTATTTTTTCAATGGTTTATAATTGATTACTGTACTGAATTGTTTTGATATGTAAGCTTATCTGAGCTTAGCCAGTAAGAGCCCCCTCAAGCTGCCTCCCATGACATTGGAACATGGTTTCCTCATCTTTTATAAGCACTTCCTCACCTTCTGACATAACAAGGTATCTCAGATATACTTACTCTGCCTAGTCTTGGAATCAGCCATTTCTCTGAGTACTCTTAGTTCCTTTGAAAAGAATGGCATTAGAGACCAAGATATAGGCTCTGAGTATCGTGCTCATGTGCTGCTTGATTCTGTTGATGGTTTCATGGGCTTATATATATGGCAGACATATCAAAGTATATATGTACTTCATTGTATGTCAACATGATACCTTAATCTATTTTCCAAAAAGTAGATAATAAAATAACATGTTTTAAAAAGACATTTTTTGCAAAAGAAAAAGTTAAACTAAAATATTGTGTTCAAAGATAAAACTTGGGTAATAAAATGCTAAAGAAAATCAAAGTAATAACAATAAAATTCATGAAAATGGTTATTTTAGGGAGGAGGGAGTTGGCTGTGACTGGGACCAGGGACATGAAGCTTCTAGGGTAGTTGGTCAGGTTTTATGTTTTTACCTAGATGGTAGTTATAAGAGTTTTCTCCTTATAATTCATTATATAATTGTTTTATGTAATTTTCCTATAGCTTACAATTTTATCATATTTTACAATAAAAAATGGTTTTAAAAATAAATGAATGTTTATGTTCATGATGCAAATAAATTATTATTTATAAAAAATTAAAGTCATTCTACAAGTAGGGCAAACTCATTGACAATCTAACATATAATTCATTGTACAGTTTTTAAGCTATTTTAAGGTACTTTCAGATAATGACTTATTAATAAGAAGCCTATACAAACTTAAACTGGAATATTACTCTTTCTTAATATATTAACTTTTTGAGTGTTGGTACAAAACCCAATTATATAAAATCAAGACATATGTTTATTTCAGTTTTGGAATTTCCATTTGGTTCATTTTAATGGTTTATTTTTCTGCTGAGATTTTTCATCTTTTCACTAATTAGAGTGGATTTTTTTTTTTTAATGTCTTTGAGCAGAATTATAACTGCTCTTTGAAAAATCCTTGTCTGCACATTTCAGTATCTGGGTCATCTCAGAGGCAGTCCCTATTAACTGTCATTTCTCTTGAGAATAGGTCATGCTTTTCTGTTCTTGCTTGTGTTGAGTAATTTTTATTATATTCTGGGCATTGTAAATGTTGTATTATGGAAATTCTGGATTCTGTTATATTTCTCCAAATACTATTGTTGGTGGGGGTGAGGGTGGTGCTGCTTTAAGCAGATCGTTAATTTGGTTGGCCTCAGACTGTAAACTCTGTCTCTGGGGCAACAGCTCAGATCTCTAATTCTTTTATCTTTAGCCTGCTTGGAGTCTGCCCTGTGCATGTAGAGTTCAGGGCTCAGTCAGATGTGTGTGTAGGGTCTATCTGAGGTATTGGGACTCCTTTTTGACTCTCCTATTTTGAGTCACTCTTCACTTTTCAGCACTATGGTTGACCCAACCTGTGCTCTAGTTCTTTAGGCCAGACTATGTTTTCTTTCAGAATGTTAGTTCCCCTTCATGGTGCAGACTGGAGCCTCAGGTTTGAAATCATTAAAAACAACAACAACAAAAACAAACAAAAAACACAAAAAGCCTGACCTTCATGCTGTCACCTCATTCCAAGTGTCAGCTTCCTTCCAGAAATCTTCTTGTTTTTGTTCACTTTCCAATGCCTTCAAATAGGGGTTTTTCTTTTTTTAATGTTCTGCGAAGTTTAGACTTTTTATTTATATGCAGATCAGTCTGATAGGGGCCTACTTAGCCATTATAGAAGTGACCTGAATATTTATTTCTTTAAAGAAATAATAATATAAAGATGCTAAGAAATTTCTCCTATGGATGAATAAAATAATGATATAGAAAAACACACTGTTGGACTAACAGATTAGGTTATTTTTTGGCAGAAAAAAACTCCTTGACTTCATATTTCTCATTTCAAAGAAGTATGCATATATAATCACAAATAGAATATAAAGGTAAGAAAAGTAATAAAGGAAAAACATGTTTTTAAAAAGGGAAAACATTTATACTTGAACAATTTTGAAATAAAATATTTTAACCTCTTTTATATTATTCTAGGAATAAATCTAATGAAGCTGATGACTGTCAAAGAGAACTTAGAAAACTGAAGTTTGAATCCATTATTTCTGAGTCACGGTATACATTGCAAATTTTTAAATTAATATTTTTAGTCATTGAATTTGAAACCATACCCTAAGTAACATTTTATTTGTTATGTACTTAGCTTTTCTTATTGTATTATTTACATATATAATACCTAATTCATGTTTATAATATCGTGAAGTTGTTCATTGATTTTGCCTCTGCCTAGATGGGGCAGTTTTAATATCACAGAACTATCCATTTTCTTAGTATTTTAAAAATTGTTCTTTAAAGTTAAAATTATAGTCTTTAGCGTCAAGTGAGATTTTCATATATCTTTGATAAACATAAAGATCTAGTGTCTAATGTGTATTGGTGTTTTGTTTTTTTTTTATCCTGTACCATTTTAGGCATACCAGATTGCTTAAAGAGAAAGAGGATTCTTTAATGGCTTGTCAACAAATACATAAAACTTTACAGGAAGAACTGACTGCAAAAGAAAGGCAGGAAGAAGACATAAAAAGAAGAATTAACCTTGCAGAAAATGAACTACAGATAACCAAAACTCTTCTGACTCAGACAAAGGAAGAGGTTGTAACACTGAAAAATGAAAGGTGCAGTCCCCAATAATTTCTTCCAAAAATATTTCATTTAAGTCAATATTCCATATATATTTGAAATACCAAGGTCTTACATATATTAATGACAGTGAAATCACAGCATTAAAGAAATATTTCACAGGAAAGGTCATCACATCCCACCACCTCATTTGACAATGATTAAACTGAAATCAAATTGGTTAAATGACATCCTTAAAGTCACATAGTTAGTGAAAGTGGAGATGGAATACACATTGCATTTGCTGTTAGATTTTTATTGAAAAGTATCAAACAGACCATGTGTGATCTTATACTACTGAATTTCACCTGGGCCAATAATTGGTGGATTCTATCATTTTCCAACAGAAAAACATCTTTTTGTATCACTATTTCCTTTTATTACCTCCTACGTTTCTTCTCTGTTTACTTATCAACACCTCTTACTGAGGACTCTCCACAAAGATACCTCTTGCATTCAGGTAGTAAAGGGAAACTAAAAAGCATGTTCATTTAGCCTTCCTAGATATTGTCGCTCAGTTAATTTGTCTTTAAATTAACCTTACTTGTACTTAATTTCTCAACCCCACTTTCTTTCTTTTTGTTTTCATTTGCCTGGTATGTGTTTACTCATTCTTTTTGAGTTCTTTAGTTTTAAAGGCATATCTGATATATAACACACATTTGGGGCTTTTATTTTATTAGTTTTTATCAAATCTGGGAGTCTTTAATGGGAGATATTATCCCATTTACATTTATCAATATAACTATTATATTCTGGAAGAACACAAGTTCCATAAGGCAAGAATTTTTGTCTTATATTACTCTCTCTGCACAGAATGCAAAATTAGCTATTTGTTTTTCATTCTTCCCAGAATTTTTTTAGTTTATTTTTTATTTTGTTAATTTCATTTTATGACTATTAGACCAGTTTCTAACTTAGAAGATTTGTAAACTTTTTTTAGTTCTTTACAAAGGCAGCTATTTGCTCCCAGAGGAAAAGTCTGGGAGTGGGTAGCAAGCAGCTTGGATTTAAGTTAATTGTCTTAGAACTTTCTCATCAACTCTTTGCCCTGGGTTTTATCTGTCTCTACTCCAGGCTAGAAGGAGTTCTGTCCAGTTCATAGGGGAACAAGTCTTATCTCTGGTCCATCCTGGGATAAGATGAACAACTGCAATGCTGATTGCCACCCATGATTTCCTGACTCAGCCATACCAACAACCTGCCTCTTGCAAAGATGGTATACTTTATAGTTACATGACTCTTCATTCCACCCCACCACCTCTGCCATTTCACAATTACATAGTCACTCAGCCCATAGCCTATTAGAAGCAGCAATTTCATAAGCATGAAATTTGCAAGGGCCAAGCTTACTAATAACAAGAAGGAATGGCAGCTAAAAGATTGGTCATGCATAAGAAGAAAAAAAACTATAAATCCAAACAAAAACTTGAAAAGCATTGCAATCTGACCCAATATGCAATAGAGACAGCCTAACACACATCAATAACTTTGAGTGTTTCTATATTTATAACACGGATTAATAACTGATGGCCAGCATGATGACCCTGAGTGAGAAAAATAAAAATTAGCTCTATACTCTACATTAAAATGTACAGAATCATATGTACGAGGACACCAAGAAAGAAAGAAATTTTTAAAAATCTTCTGCTTATAACTTTGGTTATCTGAGTAATTTTCTTATATTCCTGTATTACCTAGAATACCCCACTTCTAATGGCGTCAGATTAATTAGGTTTACTTGTTTATCAGAATGAATGCCATCTTCTTTACAGTGGTCATTGAAAAGATCCTGTCTTTGCTCAGACATTTCTGGAACTCTTTTCTGAGGATTGACTTAAGTGCATATGTTTTAGAACAGTCTCTGTATGATGAATCTTTGCCCTTTAGGAATTAATTTGATTTTAAAAACCATCTCAGTAGGTTCAGTGAAAGCAAGTCCAGTGAACATGGTAGAAAGTCAATCTGGGAAATACCATGTGGAATAAAAAATAAATTGTATTTTTTTTTCTATGCTCAGTAGATTATCCCTCGCTGCAATTTGAAGAAGGCAGTCTTATGAGTGTTTTGAGGATTGATGGCATCATTAGAATAAATATAGAACTTCCTTGGAGGATTGCTTTGAAAAACATGCTCACCTGGATGTATATGTTTTGCCACATTTTAAAGACATTAAGTATGGTTCTAATCTTAACCTTCTGTTGTAACTGTTGAATGAGAAAGATAATTTCTTTAAGTTTTCAGAGAATAGAGACATCCCTGAACTACTACCTTCTCTTCTTCTCCCCTTTTTTTTCTTTCATATACTTGCCCTGTTTCCTTCTTTGCTCTTTACACTTTAGTCTATCCAAAAGCAGGCATGGTATTACCTCGTCATTTGGTGACACTAAGTTTACTATCTGCTACATAACAAATAAAAATGTGCTTATGTACCAGTAAGTTATCATACTATCATAGGATTACTCCTAGACATAACCCATTGTCCTTTTTCTTTGTCCTAGGCCACTTTCAAGTTTTGTCTGCCTTGTCCTCTATTGTATCCTCAAAGTCTAGCATGTATCCACTCAATAAATATTTGTTGAGGGAATGAATGACTTGCTATGGGTAATTTAGTCAGTCAACAATTATTTGTTGAGCATTTACTGTATGCCAGGTACTATGTACCCTGGGGATATAATAGTGAATCTGAAACATCCCTGTCCTCAAGAAGCTTACATTCTAATGAGATGCATAGTTAAAAAAAAAAAAGTAAAGAGCTAACTAGAATAATTACAGATTGTGATAACAGATATAAAATAAGTAAAAGGGTATTGTAGCAGAGACTGATAGGAAGGGGGCCTGATTTGGAAAGAGCAGTCATAAAAGTGACTTCCAAGATGATACACAAAGGAAGACAAGTAAAAGTAACTGGGCCAAAAGCCAGGAAGAGCTTTATAAGCAAAGAACAAAGTTGGTGAGTTCTCAGAAATCGCAGTATGACTTTAGGCCTAGCAAGTGTGAGTGAGACAGGCGAGGACCAAACCATGCAGGGTCTCCTAGGCCTTTGGGAGTTGGGTATTATATACAGTGCAATGAAAAGAAACCACTGAGGGGATTTAAGCAGAGGAGTGACCCTGTGGAAAGATCATTCTGATGCTGAATGGAGAAGGTATGGCAATGGGCAGTGGGAACAACTCAGGTCATTTACTGTTTTGATATTAATGAAAGGACTTTATGTATGGTTAAGCCTAACAGACATGAGAAAAATGAAAATCTTCAGCTCCCACCCCTTGCCAGCTTGTGCTGGGTTATTTAAATGTCTGTACCAAGTGGATAGTGGCAAAATAGCCAGGGTTTACTCCATTTTGAGCCAAAAGGGATATATGAAAGCCAAGTTAGGGGCACCTGGATGGCTCAGGCAGTTAAGCATTTGACTCTTGATTTTGGCTCAGGTCATGATCTTGGGTCGTGGGATGGAGCCCCGCATTGCATCGGCTCTGCTCTCAGCAGGGAGTCGTCTTCTCTCCCTCTCTCTCAGCCCCTCTCCCCATGCACTCTCTCCCTCTCAAATAAATAAATCTTAAAAATAAAAGAAAGCCAATTTAAAAGGATATTTTGAAGAATAATGACCTTTTGGAAGCTTTTGACATTTCTGTCCAAACCTACCTGGAAACTTTTGTTGACAAGCCAATCAAAGAATCCTCTTTCTCTTTAAGCAATCTGTTATGCCTAAAATGGTACAGGATAAAAAACAAAACAAAAACACCAAAACACATTAGACACTAGATCTTTATGTTTATCAAAAATATATGAAAATCTCATTTGAAACTAAAGACTATAATTTTAACTTTAAAGAACAATTTTAAAAATACTAAGAAAATGGATAGTTCTGTGATATTAAAGCTTCCCCATCTAGGCAAAGGCAAAAATCAATGAACAGCTTCAAGATATAAACATGAATTAGATATTATATATGTAAATAATACAAGTCTTCCTTTGACAGCTGGGGCAACCTGTTAACCTGCCCCCTTTCTGTCTCTGTTTGGTTCTTTTCCATCCCCTCCTGACCACAGACATTCCTTAAGGTTCATGCATGGTCTTGGCTTTCCTCTCTCTGCTTTCTTCCCTTTAGTAGTAACCTGTCTCTCAACTGAGCAAGTTTCCCTGTAAAGCTTTGCTTTGAAGTGCCAATGGGACCTCTAAATAGAGGTGTTCCTAAGCAGTTGGAGATGTGAAAAGTCCCTCCAAAGAAGTGATAAAGATACTGATAACACAGAGGTTCTTGTTCAGTAGCACTAGGTGGTGCCTGGAAATCTGCCACACAGCAATGTCCCAAACCACCGTCACAGAAGGACTTGCAACCAACCAGGCTGCCAGATGTGCTCTCCACAGGCCAAAGCCCAGGTTGCTCCCAGTGACGGTGTGTGCTTCCGTAAGCTCAGGCAGTCTCACGTACATGCCGCCCCTCCCTCCCCTCTCCTGATACAGAACCCCCGCCAAAGCTCCACTGGGACCGTGATGAGAAAGGTGCAATTTAGATGCTATGTAGCTTCAGAAGAGGAGAAAAGGATGATGTAAAAAGCCAAACCTGACCCTAGGAAAAAACTGGTAGAACTGAATTTGGGGCAGGAGAGGAATTGGTAACTAGGAAGTAGTTGAAGTATTAGGACAAATCTACTTAATGATGCATTGCTCTCTCAGCCACACTCAGGAAGCTCTATTAGGACAAGAGGCTCCACTGGACGGAGGAAAAGTAGGTCCTTCGAGATCACGGATGCTGAGGGTAGAGGTCTGGCCAGCTTGGTCACAGACACACTGAGGCTGGAGAGAGAGGTCTCCTTGGTGGATGAGGAAGGATGCAGCCAGGCACAGTGGCCAGCGCCAGAGAAAAGGGCAGCTGTTTTCTCAATTCTATACAAAGAGCTCTCTGCTCTCCTGCTTCTGGGCTAGAGGGGCTCATCAGCCAGAGCCAGAACTCAGCCCAGACTGTGAATTTGTGACGGCGCTTCAGGCCTATAGTGGATTAAATAGGGTTCTGTGGGCTGGCCTGCAGGCCTAATGCCATTTTTATAGAAAAGTATTTCTATGGTAAAATGTGTTTGGAATTCCCTATAACCAACTTACAAATAACATTTTATAAGGACATATGTGTTTAAGCTTGGAGACTGCCCACATATAACACTTAGAGAAATTTATGCGCTAACACATGGGCTACAACCATAGTGCCGAAACACGCAGCTGTCTGTAATAGCTCTCATACTCTATGCATTCCCAAGAGCTGTATTAGCACCATCTTGGTACATTCCAAGAGGAACTATAGGAAAATACTTATTTGACTGACTTGCCAGTAACAGGATGGAATTAGTGAAGAGCATTGTTGGAGGAAAAGCTTAGTTGTAACCAAAGTTATGTGCAAGTTGCTTACGTGTTATTTCTTCTGTGAAATAAATAATATATGTCTGTATCTCTTTGTCTAACTCTATTTTATTTTTTTTAAGATTGATTTATTTATTTATTTGAGAGAGAGAGAGAGAGCGAGAGCGAGCGCAAGAGGTCAAGAGCACAAGAGGGCGCACAAGCTGGGAAGAGGCAGAGGGAGGGAGAAGCAGACTCCCTGCTGAGCAAGGAGCCCGATGCGCGGCTAACCGACTGAGCCACCCAGGTGCCCCTCTTTATCTATTTTAAATGAAGTTTTCTTAAGTGCTCCCTGTCCCTCCAGAAGGGTATCTTATAGGCTATAAGTAAGGGTTTTATTCAACCTCCCTCACACATGTAACCTTAACTTCTTTTAAATTCCCAGGTCCTCTCCTTTCTCCCTTTGTCTTTGGTTTTTGTTTGTTCGTTTGTTTTTAACTGAAAGCTACAAACCCTCACCCCAGAAGAATATATACAAAATCTAGCAATTTATTTTTCAGGAGTTTCAGAGTTTCCTGCTTTCCTGTATATGACATGACCCCATAATTAAACATGCGTGCTTCCTCATGCTCTCTTTCCCCTTTCTCCTTTTCCCCCTACCCCGCCTCCCTCAAACTCTCTCACACACAATCCATAGGTATCACAGTTGTGGGGAGCCCCCTAAGGGCTTCTGTGATCATGTCCTGAGTGAGATGCATCCTTTTTTTTTTTTTTTAAGGTTTTATTTATTTATTTGAGAGAGAGAGGCAGAGATAGTGAGAAGAGAGCATGAACAGGGAGGAGAAGGAGAAGCAGGCTCCCCCCTGAGCAGGGAGCCCATATGATTGGGAGCTCGATCCCAGGACCCTGGGATCATGACCTGAGCCAAAGGTGGGTGCTTAACCGACTGAGCCACCCAGGCGCCCCATGAATGAGATGCATCCTTATGTAGCGCTCAGTGGAAGGAGTAAGGGATCTGAAAACCAATCAGGACTCTCCTGTCCTTGCCACATGCCCCAGGGGAAGGAGCTCAGTTTTCTTGCATAAGTATGCTATTCCCTTCTTCCCTTATCAAGCCTTCTGTCTCTAGGTCTGACCCCAGCCAGAGGGAATATCATCTCTAATTTACCAACCCAGAGGAGAAGTCATTTCCAGATTTGCCCAAAGGCACTGGTTAGCAGAGTTGGGAACCTTCACCTGTGAAGCAGGTCATTTTCCACATTTTTCCACATTTTCTACATAAGGAAAGAGGTTAAGCAAGGCTAAATCTCTCACTCAGGGTCACATAATTGGCAAAGACAGAATGCAAGCTCTGCTGTGTCTAACCTCATTACCCTTGTTCCCTCCACTACAGTTCACATAGTTCCCTCAGCATCCGTCTTGAAGGGCTGTTTTGTCAGCTCCTCTCTGTGTGACTGCTTTCTCAACCAGTTGTAACACTGAGCTTTCAGGGGACTCTGAGCCCTGGGAGAACCCAGAGTGCTCCCTTTGTGTCTCCTCTCCCCACCCCCTCACTTTTTTACCCCACCTCTCTACTCTTTCAGGATTCTTCCATTCACTCAATAAATATAAGATGGTGACTTTTGTCTTCTATTCTCTAGTGTCTTGGCAAAATGAGAAGTGGAGGTATATCTTCAGAATGATAATAGAATAATAACATTTCACAGCACATTCTAGAAGAAGAGAAGCTTAGTGTTTAATTCCTTTAATGAGGCTTGCCATATTTTCGAGAAGGTTAAAAAAAATGAGAAATGTAGACTATAAAAAAGGATTCAGAAGCAGTGTATAAAGCGTCTGTTACCTCATGGTACTGTGGCTTAAGTATAAAAAAAACGGACTTTAGAGTTAGGCAAATAGGTTTAAGTCTCAACTTGACCAGTATCAAATTTGGACAACTCAGCGACTTTAAGGCTCATTTTCCTTATCTGTAAAATGGGGATAGTAATAATAGCTATCTTCTCATGAAGACTAAAGCTGGTTGGCTCATGAAACTAAAGTTGGTTAAAGTAATAATAGCTATCTTCTCATGAAGACTAAAGCTGGTTGGTTCATGAAACTAAAGTTGGTTGACATTAGCAGGCTAATATTGTGCCTGGTAGGTTGTAAGTGCTTGGAAAATGTGTTCCCCCTCTTTTCATCTTTTCTTAGGTTGCTAACTCCTTAAAGCATCCTATCTTATTAATGTTTATACCCTGCACTGGTGATGTAGCTATTTATTCAATGTCTGTCGAATTCAATATTATCTGCTTTACTCTTCAAGTTGTAAAGATTAGTTCGTGGAGTGATTCAATTTGGATGCTATTCTATTAGTTGAAAGCATTATGAAACAAAATGTTTTAAGTAACATCATTCTAAAATAAAAAACCTTATCATTTTTTTTTTTTCCAAGACTCACCTCTTTCTCTGATTTCCTATCTATCAACAGCTCTCAGAACAAGAGTCTGGCCAAACTTCTTATGATACCACAGAGTTAACTGCTTTTAACTAAGGCAAGAGTTGTGGCAAAATCAAAATTATCTCTTTGACTGACAATGTGAAGACATCTCTAAAAGAACAACTTGTGAAATAGAATTTAAAGCTGTCGTTTGGCATTATGGTTTGACATTTGTTTGCAGTTACGTTTTTAACTACAATTAAGGGAATCTAGATTTTTGCATGTATATAAGAAATTAGATTCTCATTTTCGTTTGGGTCTAAGAATCTAAAAGTTAACATTTTTAAAATAAATACTCTTAATTGCGAGAGATCCTAATTTGCCTGTTGTGCCAACTCCAGAAGTGTTATTTTTAAACAATATTTCATGAAATTGCAGGGGAGAGTGCTGCAGATAGCCACACCTCCCTCTCAAATAAAGAAAGCAAAGGCAGCATAGCACTGCAGAAAGCTCAAGGCTGGTATGAGCTTGAGCCAGCATTGCTTATGAATTATGTCACTTTAGATGGTCATTTTCTACTTTAGGATCTTGTTTCTTCTAATATTTAGGCAGTTGCATTAGTGTATTACCCCAAAAAATGGGAAGAAAGAACCACTATATCCCCAGAGACTAAAACAATGCCTGACACATAATGGGCACTCAATAAGTATTTGCTGGATAGATGGATGTATGGATGAGAATTTAATCCAAATGAAACCATGATTGCATGATTTAAAATTCAAAAGCTCCCAGTGTTTCTCTCAGGTCCAGAAAGCTTCTGACTTATCAAAAATCAGAGGTGGGAATACAGTCCAAACTCCTAGATTCTAGTGATAATCTTCTTTATTAGATTCTTAGTAAAATCCAAATTTAGGACCTAAATCTGGTTACAGAGTTTCCTGTAACTCTAAAGCATCTTTATCTCTAGAACTGGTTCTGAAGAGGAAATTAGATGTCTATATGATATTAAAAAATGGCTACGTATTTTCAGCTTTTTATAACATGGAGAAACATGGAATATGCATCTAACAATGTTTTATTTCTTATCATTCCTCTAGATTTCTAGCAGAAAGGCTCACAAGAGTCAAAATTGATCCCTTTTAGTTTCTTTCAACACAAGCTTTTTTTTTCATCATCAGTGTCTTAAAATGGTTTTGTATTCCTGAACAATGTGTAAGCTCTTCCATGGGTATAGTATAAGTGTGATTTTTGTTTTTGGAATTGGGATTATCTTTTTCACACATATTATGATCTCTGTTTACATTACTCAATGCCCATTTCATGCTAATCAGGGGAAGTATTTGTATAATCACATATAATTATTCTTTCTGCCTTGTCCCACTAAAGAATCACACAAGAGTCTTAGAGTCTGGGTCAGAGGCTCAACAGGTATCAAAGAAATCTGAAAGTCCTTCTCATTTCTATACTCATAAATGTCAAGCAAACTTACCACTGCAGACTTTAAGTCCATGATTTTTAAAAGAGTTCATTCAAAACACCTTATACTTTGTGGAAATGTCATAGGGAACTTCATAACTCTGAAAATTCAGTGAATAATTATGACTTCATTAACATTGTTTAAATCTTGGCCTACTATATTTTAGCATCTATAATCTACTAGACTTTCAGGTTTTGTTCTAAAAGGAAACATATAACAGCAGTGGTGTTTTGCACTCGGTCCATGAGAGGAATATATATGGAATGGATTCCACTTTTGGTTGTATCTAAATTATAGTTGTCTCCAGAGAGACTGAAATTTGAGCATCTCAAATACTCAGCAACACCCATTTTACAATAAAGGTAACTTCTAGTGTACTGACAGGCACCCATCTGGAAATGCTTGTTGGAATTTTCTAATCAGTAAGACCTCTTTTCAAATAGGAAACCAGGCTTAAGAAATAAAATGGACCAAATTGCCAAGACTGTGCTGTCTGCTACCTCTAACAAGTGCATGGCCAGCCACATCCATTCTGTATACTAGTGTTTTAAAAACCAGGTCAAGTGCTACTCAGTTTCCATCAACTGCTGTTCCTTATTTGATTAGGTTTACTATTATAAGATTCTAATCTCATACCTAAAGTTGTATAATACCACTTGAAGATAGACTGTGGCATTAGTTTTCTATTGCTGCTATAACAAAGTGCCCCAAATTTAGTGGCTTAAAACATCACAAATTTATTACCTTATAGTTTTGCAGGTCAGAAGTCCAAACGAGTGTTAAGGGACTAAAATCAAGGTGTCACTAGGGCTGGTTCTTTCAGGAAGTTCCAGGGGAAAGCCCCTTTCTTGCTTCTTCCAGCTTTAAGAGGCTTCTGGCACTCTTTGCATCCTAGCCGCATGAATCCAATCTCTGCTTCCTTTGTCACATCATCATCTTCCCCCACATTAATGCTCTCGCCTCTCTCATAAAGGCCTTGGTAATTACATTTAGGGCACAACCAAATAACCCAAGATAATCTCCCCATCTCAAGACTCTTAACTTGAATCACATCTGCAAAGTCCCTTTTGCCATATAAAGTAACATACAGACTCTGTAGATTAGGGCATGGATATCTTTGAAGGCAATTACTTAGTCTACTACAACTGTGATAAGTTAAAGATGGCCCTTATTAATCCTATAGCAACCACTAAAATAAAACTAAACAAAAGATTTATAGCTAAACAGCCAAAACAGTGGATAAAATAGAATCATAAGACATATGCAAAATCTAAAAGAAGGCAGAAAAAAGAAGGAAAAGGACACAACAGATGAGATAAATAGGAAACAAATAGCAAGATGATAGATTTAAGGCTAACCAAATCAACAATTAAATTAAATGTAAATTGTCTAAACATTCCAATTAAAAGGTAAAGATTATCAGATTGTATTTAAAAAAGTAAGATTCAGCTATAATCTGTCTATAGGAAGTTTATTTTAAATGTAATGACACAAATAATTTAAAAGTAAAACAATGAAAAAAATACACCAAGTTGACGCTAATCAAAAGAAAGCTGAAATACTATTGATATCATATAAAGTAGATTTTAGAACAAAGAATATTACCAGGAATAAAGAAATTCATTTCATAATGATGAGTGGATCGGGGCACTTAGGCGGCTTAGGTAAGGATCAGACTCTTGATTTTGTCTCAGGTCATGATCTCAGGGTCATGAGGTGGAGCCCCATGTCAGGCTTTGTGCTCAGCTCCATGCTCAGCTCTCCCTCTTCCTCTGCCCCTCCCCCCACTCTCACACACACACACACACACACTCTCTCTAAAAAAAGAAAAGATTCAGTGCAATCACAAAATTCCAACACAACTTTTTGTAGAAATCAACAAGCTAATTCTAAAATTCACATGGAAATGCAAAGGACTTAGAATAATCAAAACAACTTTGAAAAAAAACCTAAATTGGGACACCTGGGTGGCTCAGTATTTAAGCTTCTGCCTTCGGCTCAGGTCATGATCCCAGGGTCCTGGGATCGAGCCCCGCATCAGGCTCCCTGCTCAGTGGGAAGCCCGCTTCTCCCTCTCCTACTCCCCCTACTTGTATTCCCTCTCTCACTGTCTCTCTCTCTCTCTGTCAAATAAATAAATAAATAAATAAATAAATAAATAAATAAATAAATAAA